>NW_010197810.1:286-11526 GCF_000695765.1 Mesitornis unicolor | reverse complement strand
GGGGGGGGCGCGGTTGGGCAGGAGGTTTGCCTCTATGGCACTAGGCAAGGAGCAGCTCCCTACAGCACTCACAGCTGGGCCAGAGCCGGAGCAGCAGTAATCTAAATTACTTAGATTAAATCCACCCAGCAAAGGCAGGCACTGCTCTAGGCCGAGAGCTCCCAGGGAAAGAAGCCATGGCTTTTTGGTGCTGGCCTGCTGGGACGTATTCACTGACAGACGCCTTACCCAGCTCACACATCAATCACTTCACTCAAAATTAAATCTTAGGCTGTCAGATGAGCTGTATCACATCCAAGCAGAGGAAAGGCCATGCTGGCCCTGTCTTGTACCCAGCAGTGAACACTCCCAGACATCAATCCTGCCTAGGTCCTCTCTGCAGACTGCTTTTCGGGAGCCTGAAAGCAAGCTTGGCACTAAAGCAAACCCAATGACTCACACAGTGCAGTGATATCTGTTATTCAGAACTCATGCTCCAGCAGGTGATGCCCATAGGCAGGAACTCATTTTCAAGATAGAAATCTCATCCTCTTAACAGGTCAGCCTGGACAGCACATTGAATCAGGAGTTAGAGAGAATATACTTCTGCTGAACAGGCAATTGATGCAACACCACAAGTAACTTAGAATTTCTGATCATGCTTTTCTTAAGAACAAGAAACTACCTTTCCACCCCCACATTTTAAAGTACAGGTTAAGCCACTTGTCCTGAGAAGTGCATTTATACTTAAAAGCTTTCAGTTAAAACTATGAACTACAAAAAATAACCACTAAAAAGGGCTACACTTCCCCCCATACTATTAGTTTTCAATAACTTATCTTTTAGAAGGCCTTTCTAGCGCACTAGAATAAGCCTCTTTCATACATTTGTCTTCCATCCCCCATCAGAACACAGTAACACATTGTCCTGTTGCACACAAAGTCATCATCTCACTTTCAGAGGAAGTACTCTGGAGGAGCAACAGCCAGTGGCAATAGACACCACTAATGACAGTGGAGTTACTTAGTGATTTATAACAGAGCACTATCTCAAAAACACAATCCTACTTAAAAACAGCTCACCACATGTGTTTGTAGCAGTTATCACTACTTTGTTATCATGATTAAACTACCTTTGATCCCACTTAAACCAGCTTTTTTCCACTAATGAAAGAGAATAGAACTATCAACACTGCACATGGAATAAAATGCAACAGTAACTCTAATGCAGTTTTGCCAGCATCATCCCAAAGCCAGCTCCACAAGAGTCAAAACCAGATCTGTGATGACACTATGTAAACTATTCCTGTTTAGAATCACCTGTGTTGCACAGCTTGGGATTTCCACTGTAGACTGGACAGATAAAATATACAGCCATAAGAAAAAACCCAAAGGCCTTTCACTTGTTCTCTTTTCTAATTACACCTGGTGACGTCAATAAGACTAACAGACAGAGCAAAACACTGCAGGGGTGAAGATAACTACCCATAAACAGTATGTTCTGTCAGACTGACTGACTTAAAAATCCAGAATATCTTTACCATCCCAGGAGAGTCAATAGGAGCTCAGGATACAGACTAGCTGGGAAAAAAATTGGGGCCCACTGAGCTGGGAAAATGTAATCTTCCCTAGCAATTCTTCAATATGGTGCCATTTTAGCTTAAAGTGGCATAGTAATTTGTCATATACACAACACAGTACAGTTAGCTGGCAAGCTTGAAGGAGAGCTGTGGAATATCAAGCAGAAGACATTATTCAGCTCTCTCCATTACACCGCAAGTCAAAGATCAATGCTAAGTGACAGAGTCACATAAAACAAGGCCAATTATAAAAACGTATTCAGCAAAAGATTCAGTGCTGGGGCAAAAGAACGCAGAGAGATCCCATTCACAGAGGTATTTCACCTTTCAGTAATTTTGATACTGGAATAGGAGTCAATAGACGTGCTTTAGGCAAGGAAAAGGAAGGATTATTTTGCCACTGCAGCAATTAAGAATGAGCAAAGCTAAACTATAAGTATAGGCTCAACTTGGGTACCATGTGCTTTGGTAATGATTGTATGAATTCCATCAATTTCCAGAAAATAATTTTATTAGATACATGAATACAAAAGATTTACAAATATATTAGTGTTTTCAATGCTGGAGAAAAGGAATAGAAAGTAATCTATATTTAAAGTCTCACACACACATATCAGTAACTCTGTCTCCAAAATACTGCATAAAAATACTTGGATTAGTACTGTGAAACTGACCTAGCAGTCTCTTTCTCTCTTTGTCAGAAAGCTTTGAATCTTCATCAATAGCTTTCAGTAGAGATAAGAGTTCATCTCTTGTGGTCTTCTCTGTATTGGAGCGATACTCTCTTTCATCAAGTTTTTGGCAAAAGGTATAGCCTAAAAGGAAGCATGAGACATTCAGATAGTTAATACCACAGTCAGCCGCCCTCGAGATTCTACAGACCCATCCATTCTTAGAATCAAGTTAGTCATTGTTATAGCAAGTCTTTTTGCATCATCTCAGTCCCTTCCATTTCTCATCTGGGTGCATGACATGAATAAAAAGGTTCAGTTTAAGCTGTTACCTGTTATCTTACTAGGGTCTTGGCCTTTCTGCAAAGCCAGCAGTTTATTGCTGACCATTTTATGCAGTGTCCCTGGGATCTTGAATAGAAAGATAAGAGAGTCAAACAGCAGCTTAGAAAAAGGCAATTCAGTGTAGGCATATAAGAAAAGCCTGGTCATTTTCTAGCACTTACCTTTAACACATCTTTTTGGTGATCTACAAGGAACAAGATCAGGAGGTCGGTCTTTCCTCTGGATAAGGTTTTATTGTTGATAATAGCTTTAGAGAATGTTCTTTTCACAACCATCCTGTTGTCACTCTAAAGGATAATGTGAAATAATGATCAGAAGACTATAATTAGTCTCCCTCTTTTAGAAGGGCATTGCCTTGATTCTCCTAAAGTCCTCGCTTCTCCTGTAGTCACATATTTAAGCTACACATGTGCTTCTGACCAGTATCTGGGACCTCTAAGTTTCAGTAAGTATAAAGCAACATGTAACAGTTAAGTATGCATATTTACCTCCTTCTGTAGCTTGAGCTCAGAATTATGAGCTGCAACAGCCATGAAATACAGCAGTCTTCTGAACTCCTCCCTGATTTGGCTGTCTAGAAGTTTCAAATAGAGTTGAATGGCTTCTAAAGATTGCTCCATCTTCCCATTCACTGGGGAGAGATAAATGTATCTATTGCCATATTTATTTAAATACATGTTACAATAAAACATCTAAATTAGCCACTGAAAAGAAGTTCATCTCTCTAAACAGTACTGGTCAACAAAGCAATTCATTCTCACAAAAATTTCTCACTGGCTGACTAGAGCTGTTTGCATACAATGTGAGTGCAGCCCACACCCAGGCTCTTAGCCTGATATTTTAAAAAGCTCACTTTCAATTAAGTTCAATTACAGTTCAGCAACTTGAATGGAATGTGAAATACTGTGGAAGGAAAATGTTTAGAAAATTAATGACCTCTTGTTGTAAAGATCTACCATGAAATGAGGAATATGTCCTAGATAAGTGGACTAGTTTGATGATTTAACTTCAAACCATTCAGCAGAGCTTTGCTAAGTTTTTAATTGGCATTACTACACAGACTACCCATTTCAGATGCGTGAATTATTTAAATTAAATAGGTTGTACTATTATCCTCCCTTTATCATGCAGGGAGGAGGAATGGGATAGAAATGCAAAATATTCCTACCATCATGAAGCAAGAATAATAAAGCAGAGAAGAATGAAAAATAAGGAGAACAGAGATGAAAAGATGTTAAGTGATAACTAAAACATCAAAAGCTTCCTAAAACACTGCATACAAAAAATTCAAGAAACACACATTTCTATGGACAATAGGGGAGAGTTGTGAATGGGATACAAAGCATCCACACAGCTCTAACTTTAAATTTTATGGCCTAAGTATTTAATATTAGGCCGTATTTATATTTAATTTCCCATGGATATTAACTAATACCAAATTATAGCACTCCAGTTTCACAGCCATTCTACACAGAACTGAACACAAGCTACAGAACTGCATGTAGTCAGGACTAAAATTTCTCTTAATTTCAAAGCACAGTAATCATGACTAGAAATTAAAACAATTTGTCAGTAAGTATCTCTCACAAACTTAAGAATATAACTTTCTTTTACTTACCTAATAGTTCTGCAATTCCTGAATGAATTTCAGATGCATGACTTAACAGCGGCTCCTTTTTTTGGCCATAGTATCTACCAATATTTTCAAAGAGCAGTAGTTTCCATGTGTCTGCTTTACCTGGTTGATCAGGCAAGTTCCTGCTAATATCTACCACCATATGATCTGGAAGATATTCCAAGCAATCTATTGCTGCTGAGAGCCATTCATCTGTTCTAAAAGACAGAGTGGTTTAACTTTGTAGCATTACTTACTGATGCCTTTCAGAGTTGGTTACATTGTTTTTCACAGAAAGCAAGTAGACTGAGTTCTAACTCCAGGAGAGTATTTTAGTACACTGTACTTAAGCACATTAGAAATTGACACCAAAACAAAAGACTTTGCCTAATGTAATCATAGCCATATACCAAACTGTTATGTATTTAATCAAGATAAAGAATTAGTAACCCACACAGGTAAACAGTCACAAGCAGTTAAACCTAAAGTTTGCAATGTCCTCTACTGTTAGACAAGGACATAATTATTGCTAGATAAACAGAAACCTGAAACTTGATCTAATTCAGATCGGTGAAAGTTTTTTAGACTATGTTTTTAACAGTTTCAGGCTCAGCATTCTTGGGTTTTTTTTTAAATAGTTGGAGAAACTAAACTATTCCCTCACACGTAATTTAAGAAAAAAATCATGATGGTAGCAAAACGTTCTATTCTTCCCTCAATGCTGTAAACAATTTCCCCTCTGAATACTATCACTGCATTCAAAACCACTTCCAGTGTTCAGCACAGGTTGTTTCAACTACTTCTGGTTTAGAGCTCAGCAACTGGTATTTACCAGAGGTGAGCAATGAATACTTACTGTGAGTCACTGAAAGCCTTGAGAATCTCTCTGTCTAGGTAGTTACTTGTGATGACATATCCAGTTCCCTTTCTTGGCTGTGGAAGCTGAGGTCTGAACTCCTGGTGCTCAAGTAAAGGCTCAAGAAGCGGAAGGTCTACAAGCTGCAGCAGACGAGCAATTGTTTGTTCTTGCCATACTTCATTAATAACTGGGAAGGGTAGAATACACAAAGCGCAAGGAGATTCAGCATGTGCAAAAAGAGAGATTATGAAAAAGACAACTCCTCTTCTTCCCATTGGTCCTAATCTAATAGATTAATTTTACCAAAATAAAGATTTACAGTAGCAGAGAGTGTGGGTCTTATCAGCTTTAAGTGCATTTTAGCACTGCAAAAGGAAAGAATTAGCCATTTGTTAACTACAAGTGTCAGAGAACTGCTTTTTGGATAAGTCTGAAGTGCCTTACATTCTTTGTGCTCCACTTTGCAAGCCCTCTTTGTTCTAGATAAGGAATTAAAAAAAAATGCAGCAGTGACACTATTCTTATCACAGCTTCCACAGTTATGATCCAACTCGAGAGTTTCTAGGATGCATTAGCATTTTTAACCAAAGGCAAAAACACATTAGATCATAGTTTAGTCTGAGAGAGAAGACATGAATTGGCAGGAACAGTTTCACACAGTACTGAAGGAGTGCTGGATGGTGCAGATAACAGTTAAAAAGCTAGGGAAGAGTTCTGGCTAACAGCAGACTATTAGCCATGATTAAATCAAGCAGAGAAACAGTGCAGGTAATTTAATATTATGAAGAACATTCCTAACTCAAGTCAAGTTCTATATAGTTGTATATTCTTCTCCACAAAACTCAACACTGATTTACTTCAACTAGAGATAATGGGTCCTGTCTGATGAAATAAAAAGGTAAAAAGCAAGCCCACAACAAATATAATTTGCCTTTGTTATGACATGGTGTTCAAAACAAAATTCTGTGAGAGTCGGTTTGACTCCTTCTCCAATCTGACAGGCATAATAAGCCTTTCCAGTCCTACAGTTATTATCTTTCTTCTACCACAAATGACTGAGACATTATTTGGCTTACCTCGACGAGACAAACTATCTGAGATGTTTACTTGAGGGGTATTTGCAGGCTTTAAACTCAGGTTTTCCCAGAGATCCTCCAAGCTTTCTGGTTTGACAGGAGTAGAGTGAAACAACATGCTCTTCTCATGTCTGAGATTAAGAAAGAGTTTTTTATATATTTATATCCATATATACAGATAACCAAACATATAACTTAACATATAGATATGGATAACTGTCAAATGTTTTCTCTATATTTTCTCTATTTATGTAATCTTCTCCCTGGTCTTCCCTGCCTGACACTTTATCTGTTGAACTTGCACCGGAGTATGGACGATACCTTAAAGAATTATTTGTGTGCAACAGTCACATGCAAGTTCCCCTCTCAGAACTCATCATAGCTGCCACCAGCAAACTACCTCAATTACCACAGGGAAAATCTAAGATGATGAAATTATTAAGGAGGAGAAATTATTTTAAAACAAACAAACAAAATTCCCTCATCAAAACCTCCAGAGTTTTAAGACATTATTCCTAACGACGAAGTGTGGACAAAAATTAAGAGCTGTTCTTGAAAAAGCTAGAAAGTAGTTGCTCTGTAGCAGCACCATTCAAAAAGTTAGGCTGCTTGTTCACGCCATCAACTAATGGAAGACTTCAGAAACCTGTCACCTATTTGTGTGTGTTAGCTGGTTCATCTCATAACTGCCTTCATATGCTATTGAATAGATAGCATAATAACTCCAGCCACAAAATTACTATTCCTCCAAGCATGTTTGTTTAATTTTAATTTCTATAGATTCTTTGTTTTAGGATACTGCAATATCCTCTTGATGCCCACTGTCTTTGCCGTGTGTGTGACAAGCCATATGTATCAACAGATCTGCTCCTTTCACTAGATGAAGAAATGCAATCCAATGGATCTGTGCCGTGCCCAGAAGAAAAACTTTCATTTTACACTAATAGGACACGAATAACCTTGTTTGTCTGATATACTCTAAGATTTGCTTTAATAGCCCTTGTGATGAATATAGTTTTAAATACCATATTTGACTGAAGTGTTTTTAATTTCTCACAAGTTCTCTTTCCAAACACAGACTTGGGACAGTTTGCTTTAGCACAGAACAAGACCCAGTCTGGGGGAGCGGAGGAGAAGGCACAGAAGGAAGAAGGGGAAGAAACAGAACCAGGGAACTATCCGTTTTTAATCTCTGCTTCTAGAATTTTCTGATCAGTTAGGCTGATGCACTGAAGTTCACATTTGCTACTCATTAAGACGATCACATAAGGTCTTTTCTTTCTAGGTCAATACTTTTTCAGTTTTCAAAATTGTGTATTGCTAAAACTACTGTCATGACTACATGAGCGTAGTTTATTGTAAGAATATGTCAGATTATGTCCTGAGATGAACACTTGACAAAATCTGTTAAGGCAAGTTATTCGGCAAAGTGTCATCTACATATCAGTATGTTGTGATCTGTGGTGGTTCAGTTAGTACCAGTGTTTTCTTTGCTCACTCTTTAAGAGACAGGGAAACAAAACCTCATCATTGCACTCCCCTTGGTTTTACAACAGCATGCAACAGTGTGACCGTCTGCTAGCTATCCTAGGAACAAGTCATAAATGCATGAAGAAACAGTTTAGAACATTTCAAAAAGCTAGATTTGAAGTGTAGTGAACCTAAGATGATGAAAGAAGAAAACAACTTTTTATCTGTCTGTTCTTTTAAAAATTGGATGGATTACTGGCTTAGGTCAGAGCCAGGTGTGCAGTGACTAAAGATTGTTCCACTGCATTAGCAGATTCAGATGCACCTGAATTCAGTTAGTTACATTGGTTTAGAGCCCCATAGATCAGTATCTGATGCACTTAATTTCCACCCTGTTACCCACCTCCCTCAGGGCGATGTGATAACAGACTAAGAAAACAAGAAACTATGCAGGCCGAATGATTTACTCCCTTCAAATTGCTGCTTCCTAGCTATTTTCCACCCACAAACATCTGTATAGTATCTACTTTTTTCTCCTCCAGGTCCTGTAACTGTACAACAGTTTTCCATTCTCTCCCCAAGAATGCATGACGTTTTCCTATTGTAAAAAATTTCTTATCTTCGCTTTCCATGTACTAACCTTTGTGGTGTACACTGCTGGTAATCTTTATCAAGGTCTGCTTGGTTTGAGACATTCGTGAATCTGTAGAGGCTACTGCTACTGTCTTCAAATACAGATCGTTTGTCTTTTCCAAAGACGCGAGTTGAAACAGCCTCAAATACTTTGTAGTCCATGAGCGCTTGACATACTCGTACTATTTTAGCACGGGAAATATCGACATCCCCAAAATACTTGTTCTGCAGAAGATGGGCAAAGACAACATCCACTGCATCTGAACCAATAAAACAGTCATGATAGCACTTCAGGTTCTGGCGACGTTTTTTCACTTCCACTTGAGTTTGAAGTGCATTGATAATGCTGCTCCAGACATACGTTGCTCCAAATGGTTTCTGTGCCAAGCTAAAGCCTAAGAACAGAGAATGCATAAAGGCTGAATTCATGCTGCAACTCGAAAAGAACTGCCTCCTTTCTGGCTACAAGCTTTCATGAATCTTGTAAGGATTAAAAAAATCTGAGACTTCCAGTTTGGCTTGGGTTGCTCATATATTAACATTTTGTTACTTTCTTAGCAAGTATGCCTGCATTGTACCATCTCAGGATGGCCATGAGCCAGCACTGTGCCCTTGAGGCCAAGAAGGCCAATGGCATCCTGGGGTGTATCAGAAGGGCTGTGGTTGTAGGTCGAGAGAGGTTCTCCTTCCCCTCTAACTCTGCCCTGGTGAGACCGCATCTGGAATATTGTGTTCAGTTCTGGGCCCCTCAGTTCAAGAAGGACAGGAAATTGCTTGAAAGAGTCCAGCAGAGCCACAAAGATGATGGAGGGAGTGGAGCATCTCCCTTATGAGGAGTGGCTGAGGGAGCTGGGTCTCTTTAGCTTGGAGAAGAGGAGACTGAGGAGTGACCTCATTCATGTTTATAAATTTGTAAAGGGCAAGTGTCAGGAGGAAGGAGCCAGGCTCTTCTCTGTGATGTCCAATGACAGGACAAGGGGCAATGGGTGCAAGCTGGAGCATAGGAGGTTCCATGTGAACATGAGGAAAAACTTCTTTACTGTAAGGGTGACAGAGCCCTGGCCCAGGCTGCCCAGAGAGGTTGTGGAGTCTCCTTCTCTGCAGACATTCAAAACCCGCCTGGACGCATTCCTGTGTGACCTGGTCTGGTGATCCTGCTCTGGCAGGGGTTGGACTGGACGATCTTTTGAAGTCCCTTCCAACTCCTGATATTCTGTGATTCTGTACCGATGCATCTCTCTCTAGTGGTTGCTGTCATTACATTAGCCTGAAGCTTTGCAATCCAGAGCTTCTAACTTTTTCAGCCTGTCACTTTGACACTACCCTTCATCACCTATCAGTTACACTTGCAGAACCTACTCCTAAGCACACGCTTCCATAACCAAAAGCTAGCTGTGTGCACTTGTAATTCCCCAGTTCCTCTACTAACACTGACAAAACTACACAGCTGGGAAGGGGGAAAGGGAAGCAGGGATTAAGAGACATCAGAACCTTGTTTCCTACAGGATTGTGCATACATAGTGTCAGTGTGCTTCGCACATCACCAAGATCAGGATCCTCTTGAGGCACCACTCACACTCACCCCACAGAACAGCCTTCTACCATCACAGCTCCAACTGAGATTTAAGCTGTGTACTCAGTGTCACTTCCTTGAACCAACCAGTCTTCCCTCCCCCAGTAAAACCACTAAACTATTACTCATTTACCAATCTGATTAAGAATAGCATGCTAGCAACTAACAGTTTGACCAGAGGCTAGACTCAGCCTCCACAAGAACTTAAAAATAAAGAATGTACTTATAAAGTTTGCAGGTGGCAAACTAACTGGGAAGAGTTGCAGCCGCCAGAGAGGCTAGAATTAGAATATGTTTTTCTCAGTAAATCAGATGAACAATTTATTAAGAGAGAAGGCAGAGGAAGAGGAGAGAAATCAAAAGCTGAAGGATAAAATATGGAATGAGGATTTGGCAGCAATTCTACAGAAAGCCATCTGGGGTTATGACAGACCTCAAACCAAATGAATTAACAGTGTGATGCAGTGTTTAAAAAAAACAACATGCAACTCTTTCTGGAACATATTACCATGAACATTTTCCACAGAGATGCAGGAGGTATTTTTTCCTGTGCTGTTTAGTCTTAAGTGGCTTTACTTAGAGAATTGTATTCCAGCTTTGGGCACCGGAGTTTCCAGCTGATCTCCATCTACCAGAAAGCCCAGAAATTAGCAAGTTGGCAGAGTGAGGGTGTAAGTTAGGAGGACAGCGAAGACTGGGAAAGAAAAAAGGTAAGAAAAATACCAGGGAACACAATAGCATTTGAACACACCAACACTGTCACAGGAACAGTTATCTTCAGAGCCATTATCAAACCCACACCCGCTTTCTGGAAAGATTCAGATCAGAGGAAAAAAAGCTTTTTAATACAAAGCATTGAACCAGACTAGGTTAGGAACTTTTCAGAATCCCCAGTTTCCAAAGCTTTACAAGTACAAGACAGACAAAGCATGCACCTGCTGATTAACTTTAGCCTGATGACACCTTCAGGTAGGCAGAACAAGCAAAACAGAATACAAGGTTTCCTTCCAGTCCTATGCTTTATCAGCAGTCTGTTTGGAAAGGGAAAATACAAAACAAAACAAACCCAAACCTAACACCACCATACATCAACACTGGTTTTGTTGCTAAAATAAATATCAGCACATATTACCTGCAATAATTCTACTATTAATCACTGTTTTATTACCTCTTTTTTCCACCCACCCTCCCACTCCCAAAACAATCTTCTTCGGGGAGGTGGTTTTAAGTGTGGCATTAAGGCTAGAAGATTTTAGAAAGTTAGGACACTCGAGGTGGGAAAAAAAGCAGAACTTGTTCTCAACAAGCAATCTTCAGTCCTTTACACTACATTAAGGAGCCACCCGTTGTGTACCTCGCTTCCAGGACAGAAACAGCTGACCGAACCTCCCTGGTAGTCACCGCTGCCTGCAGCCCCGTGGGCACTGGGCAGGCACCCGT
>NW_010197810.1:0-261 GCF_000695765.1 Mesitornis unicolor | reverse complement strand
CGGCGCTGCGCCACCGCGGCGGCGGCCGAGCTCGGTGAGAGGCAGCAGCGGCGGCAGGGCAGGCGCGAAGCCCTGACGGGGCCTCCGAGCGGAAAGGGCTCCCCTCCACCGGCGGCGGAGAGAAGCCAACTTCTGAACCTCTGCGGAGCGCGGAAAGACGCCGGCACAGAGCTCCCGACGGGCAGGGGTCACGCACAGAGCAGGACAGCTCCGACCCCCTGAGCCCGCAGCGGGGCAGACCCACCGCACCTAACCTCCCCT
>NW_010197809.1:803-1061 GCF_000695765.1 Mesitornis unicolor | reverse complement strand
CAATGGGAGCCACTGGGTGCTATGGGGTGTCAATGGGTGCTCTTGGGTGCTATGGGTGTCATTGGGTGCCATGGGGTGACGTAGGGAGCCATTGGGTGCTATGGGTGCTCTGGGGTATCAATGGGTGCTGTTGGGTGCCATGGGGAGCCACTGGGTGCCACTGGGTGCGGTGGGGTATCAATGGGTGCCCGTGGGTGCCAGTGGGTGCCATGGGGAGCCAATGGGAGTCAATGGGTGCTGTTGGGAGCTATTGGGGGC
>NW_010197809.1:0-525 GCF_000695765.1 Mesitornis unicolor | reverse complement strand
TGTCAAGGGTGACCCTTGGGTACTATGGGTGTCAGTGGGTGCCATGGGGTGACATAGGGAGCCATTGGGTGCTATGGGTGTTATGGGGTATCAATGGGAGCCACTGGGTGCTATGGGGCATCAATGGGTGCTGGTAGGACCAGTGGGTGCCATTGGGTGTCAATGGGTGCCAGTGGGTGCCAAGAGGAACCAATGGGTGCCATTGGGTGCCACGGGGTGATGTTGGGTGTCAGTGGGTGTCATTGAGTGACGGGTGCTGTGGGGCACCAATGGGTGCCCTTGGGTGCTGTTGGGTGCCAGTGGGTGCCATGGGGAGCCAATGGGAGCCACTGGGTGCCATTTGGACCGGTAGGTGCCATTGGGTGCCATGGGGTGACGTTGGGTGCCATTGGGTGCTATGGGGTGACGTTGGGTGCTGTGGGGTGCCACTGGGTGGTGTTGGGTGCTATGGGTGCCATGGGGTGACATTGGGTGCCTTTGGATCCACTGGGTGCCATTGGGTGCTATGGGGTGTCAATGGGTGCC
>NW_010197808.1:368-748 GCF_000695765.1 Mesitornis unicolor | reverse complement strand
GGACTGGGAGGGAATTTTTTTAACCTGCAATGCAATCGTTTTAATTTCGTAAGCGATAACTGAGGATTTTAATTCAGTGACTATTTTAGGATCCGTTTAATCCGTAATTTAAATTTCTTCTTATTCAATCGGTAATTATTTCAGTTTGACGGTTTTTAGTGCAACTGTTTAAAGTGATAATTTAAGTTCATTTTAATTCATCATTTTTAATTCTAAGTCATAATTCTAATTTATAATTCTAATTTTTAATTCTAATTAAGTCATAACTTTGATTCCTAATTTTGACTCTCAGTTTTGATTCACTAATCAAAAACACCGCGATGGTTTCAATGCAATAATTTTAATGAAGCGATAATTTGAGTTTGAATCCAATCGCTGTT
>NW_010197808.1:0-352 GCF_000695765.1 Mesitornis unicolor | reverse complement strand
CGGTAATTTCAGTAATTTTAATTCAGGATTTTAGTCGTTTTAGTTCAAGAACTAAAAATAATTAATAACTTTGAAGCGTTTTGATCTCTTAAGTGATAATTTAAACGAAGGTTTTGAATTTAAGGTTTTAAATTGAAGATTTTGAATTGAAGATTTTAAATTTGAGTTTAAATTTGAGTTTAAATTGAAGATTTTGAACTTAATAATCTTTGGTGCAATTAATTTTTCACTTAACCACTTTAAAGCAATCATTTTAATGACTTACTCCAATTAACGTTAATACAATTAACTCTTACTCAAGAGGTAACACCACGTTTCTCTGGGGTTTTCTTGGTTTTAAAGGGGTTTTTTA
>NW_010197807.1:0-465 GCF_000695765.1 Mesitornis unicolor | reverse complement strand
GAGGACGATTGCAAAATAAGGACAATTTAAAGAAAGAGGACGATTGCAAAATAAGGACAATTTAAAGAAACAATCAGAGATAGATTGTCTAAAGGGGAGTTGAAAAGAGAAAGAGAGCAGACATGTCTTTTACAACAAAAGGTTGAAGCTTTGCTAAAACGGGCAAGAAAGCCCCCCCTCCTCATTGTTCCAATCCAAAAGTCAGCCGCGAATGCAGACCCCGAGGACTGGGACAAGGATCTGTGGGGAGATTCGATTGAAAGCGATGTTGACGAGATAGAGAAGTTGGAGAAGTTAGAGGAGAAGAATGTACGGCCGCTTTTTAACACCGAGAGGCATACGGGTCCCCGAGGTGGTGACCCCCGTGTCACCACTCGTGTAACTGCCTGGACGGGGCCCAAACTTGCGAACCTCCAGACCAAGTTTTCGCGCCAGCCAGCCAGGCGAGACGGAGATGGAGTTTTT
>NW_010197806.1:10674-20537 GCF_000695765.1 Mesitornis unicolor | reverse complement strand
ATATTTATATATATATTAGACAACTAATATAATTTCCAGAAGGTCTGGTCCCATCTTGCCCTGCACTCCACATTACCTACACTTAGCTCAAATCCTGTTTGCAGCCCAGTTGGTGTCAGTGATACCCTACAGCCCGCTTCCCTGCATCAATCAGATTCCACTTGGAAACCTTGTTGGGCATCGATGGGTGGAAATTGCCGGGACAGATCAGAGGGAAAGTTGTTTCACAGCTGAGTCAATTTTGTTAATGCAGAAATGGTGCAGCAGGCATCTGGTTAGAATTATTTTTATTCCAGCCTTAAGAATGAATGACTTCTTAAATAAGAAAAATGTGGAGCACAATAGAGGGTCCCCTGTAGTCACTACACTTTTAGACAGGAGCAAACCTGAAAAAGCTAGAAGAAACTAATTTTGTTCTCCTAAGTTACGAATCATCCCCCTGGTGTATCCATACTGCTTGTTGTATAAATATATTCATGTTTTATCATCAGTAACTTTAAGCATTTGACCAAATGTTAACAGGTAAAACAGCTTTAAGAATGCTTCAATGAAGAAATGAATGATGCTTTCATATAATTTATCATGCAGCATTCAACAGCTATTACGAATTTAAAGTTAAAATATTTAATTTAGTTTACCTACTGCTTAGATTAGTTCTAAATTATCCAAAGCATGTTAGCTGTACACACAGTAGCTTTGTCTAATACGGTATTTGGTGATAGATGCAATGTAGAAATGAAAATAGGACATGTTAAACTAGACGCTTTGCAAACTGATTATCCCAGGCTATTAGGTTCCATTAAACTTTTAATAAGTCTCCTTTTCTTTTTTACCTTATTCAGGGCCGTGCCTCATTAACGTCTGAGAAACAACGTTTTGCCCATGAACATGGTGAAATGAAAAATCTAGAAGATATTGTTAGAGATATAAAACCGTCCGTGCTAATAGGTGATTTCTTTTCCTTTAAAGCAATGACCTTATTCTTTGATGGAAAAATCCGGGGATGTGACTTTGTCTGAAGACAAGATCAGGTTCCTCTGAACAGAGTTTACCTTTGTGTGTTTTTAGAAAACATTGGGTGCATAATGGGCTCTATTAAGCTACTGAACAAATAGTAACTATCCAAGCATGTAACGCTGCTTTCACTCCAGGCCATCCATTTTACGGGGGGAATAATCTGAGTCGCTTTAAACATCTGATGGGGAACCTTATCACCTTCCTAAATTACTTCTGATTTAATGTGTGTGGTGTAATACAAGTAACCTCAAACCTCGACTGAGAAAACTGAGCTCAGCACACGTAAAGCTGTGCAAAGATGAGCACACTGTAGCTGCATCTTCTTTTCCCTCCTATTTAGGTCCTTAGCTGCCAGTCCTTTGCGCAGACCAAAACAGACATTTTACAAAGACTTTGTCTTTTATAAAAGCTGCAGGATTTGGGATCTCAGTAAAGGATTGCTCAGCTCTCTGCGATTTGGTCAATATATTTCATTGACAGTTTCAGGAATGAACTGTGAGCACTCTTAAATGTTTTTATTTAATATGTAAGGCTTGGAAATTAACCTATCTGGCTACTAAAACCATTCATCAGATGGCAGAATATCTGAAATGCCACAATAAAAATTATCCAATTATCCTACATTTTATGAGCTAACTTTTTGAATATGCCTAGACCACATGGTCCTTGTTCAGTAAAATCTGCTTTTGACAGTGATCATGAATGAGGTAAATAAAGCTTCTCTTTTCCTATGCTCCATGAAGGTATGACTGCAAGACAGAGACTGAGTAGTCTAGAGGCTTATTTAGTAGAATACAAGGCTGAAAAAGCAAGTGGAACAGCATCTCCAAAACATCACACACACCCAAGTATGGAGAATAGAAAAGCAGTTCTGGTGGGATGGAAAGAGATGTGTTCTAAAAAATTATAGCTGTCAGGAAGCCTTAGATTCAAAATTGGGATTATTCATCAGCTGAGGCTGGAGGTGACAGAAGGATCAGCTGTAGAAGGCAGAGACTTTACTCAAAAAATCTGACACAGTGGATTTGGGAGAAACTGCCCAATCTCTTCCATGATACTTTAGGAGACCGAGTTGTACCTTTCTACCCCTTATTGGAATCACCTGCAGGTTAGGTGATACATTTCTGTTTTATATAAAGGGCCAGAAAAGAGTGAAGTGAGAAATTCACCAAACTGTACTGGGGTGAATAAGTTCTCCCTTATGTTAGGGGTAATACTGGAGTTTCACTGTTGCAAAATCTTTTATACAAAACTTTATTTTAACCACATGTTAGGAAAAAAGATTGAACTCCATTTGGAAGAGGGAGGTGTGCAGTAAAGGAAGCTCTGTTCTTTTAAAAGTGACACACATGTCTTTCTTACCTTGAACTGACTGCGTTTGCCTGCTTATTATGTGTCTGTTTTTCCTCTTCAGGGGTTGCTGCAATTGGTGGTGCTTTTACTAAACAAATCCTTCAGGATATGGCTGCTTTAAACAAACGTCCGATTATCTTCGCTCTCAGCAATCCTACCAGCAAAGCAGAATGCACTGCTGAGCAGTGCTACAAATACACAGAGGTAACAAAGATCAACATTTCTGCAGTACACATAGTGAAAAGTAAATCTGAAAATAAATTTGAAATGGGAGGAAGGCAGAGGGAGGAGCAGCAAGTCCAAATTGTGTCTCTGTGTGTAGGTAAAATGGGTTAAATGAAGTAGCAGGTTTTCAGATTTTATGAAGACAATTTCAGCAAAGTCAGCACATGCTTGCACCCTCATAAAACATTTCGTAGCTTTTATTGGTGTCAGGCAAGAGTCACAGTTTGTTATAACCAAAGCATCACTAACCATCAGTCATTAAAACCTGCTGCCCATTTTTGAGCTGTAGCACTTTGTGTAATACATACACACAGTGGCATGCTTTTCGTTTGAGATTTTATAAATACTGTTTAGGGTAAGAAAATACTTCCATACAAGAAACAGAATCTTTAATTCTTTATTAAAAACTGGGGTAATTGACTCCCTTTACAAAGATTTCTATTATGGAAACATAGGTAAAAAGTAAGAGAACTGTGCTTGCTTATTTATTATTGTACTATAGAAGTGCCAATGAACACATTTTCCTGTAATTTAGTCTAGAATTTGAAATGCATGAGTACTTGACTGCATGTGTTTCATAGATGATTATGTTTAGATTTCCTGTCAAATACAGGGCAGTCTGAATGACAGTTTTGCAGTGTTTAAAAGACAAATTTAAACATTCCTGTTCCCCACTGCACAGTACACATTTACAGCAAGAGCCAGGGAAGTGGCCTACACGAAGGCTTGGTTATAGTGGGGAATGACATCTGGTAGGCAGAGCAAAGACACACTGAAACATTTGATCTGTCACCAAAACGTATAATAAAAGCTGGCCATGATAATACTGCATGACACCAAACCAAACCAATATTCTTCTGAAGAGCTGAATAGCAACAGTGGCGTATTTTAAAATGCACATTTCCAGTTCTCTAAAATAGGCATAGATATTTCTGATACAAAGCGCCTCTGAAGTATTTAACAGTGACATTTATCACTTCAGCATAAATAAAGGTTGGCTTTTCTTCCCTGCCTAAATTTACTCCTTAAATTCGAGGGTGCTCCCTCCCCAGCAAGGCAAGAGCCAGGGGCCTTTGGGCTGCGGGCGCAGAGCCTGTGCAGTGTCGCCGCCCTCATCAGTCCGAATTGCTCACTGTAGAAATCCCTTCTCTCGCCCTGTGCACCAGGAGTGAACTGGGGACACCCTGGAGAGTTGTGCTGCAGGAGTCACCTCTGAGGTGCCTCTTCTGCCACCCTTGAACAGCACTCGATGCCCATTGGGGTGTTCCTCACCCCAGGGGAACTGTGAGGCCCCGCCAGACTTGCAGCTCCCTCACAGCCCATCTCTTGGTACTCCAACCTGCACAACTAAATTCTCTAATTCCCCAAAACAGGCTGGCTTTCCCATAGTGCCTGCTGGGACCAGACTGTGCGTGGTGCCTGGGCCCTGGTGGCAACCGTGCTGCTTGGCACTACCCAGAAATCTGCTGGGAAACATCCTAGTGGTTTGTCGGTACTGGTTGATCACTCACCAGTGCCTGAGTTGGTGCCCTCACCCTGCTCAGTATATCACAACGAGGGGAGCCCAAGGTTCCCAAAAAGGAGGTCCCCATCACCAACTTGTGCTACAGGTTGCACCAGGGGGTGATGTTCCTGGGACAGAGCTTGCACCTCTGTCACTCTGTTGAGCTGTGGAGTGGCTGCAAGGGCCTGAAGAGGAGAGATTAGGAGGAACAGGGAGCTCTGCCTGTCCTCACAGCTCCTCAGAAAGTGCCACATCCAAAAGTGCAACAATTAATGGCCTTAGGGCAATCTTTGTAGATGATCTACTGTTGTGAAAAAATCCAGCAGCATCACCCGTTGTTACCATGACATATTCACAGAGAGCTGCCAGCGATCTCCAGGATCAGCATCCTGATGCTCTTGGGGCACATTCAGTTAAGTAGCTCTAACACTCTCTTAGAAGAGCTATTAAATAGGTGTAACCCAGCTTTCACAGCAGTGGATATTTAAAGGGATATGTGAAATATTTCACATCCTCACAACTAATGTGCTTTGTTGTTACAATTTAGGGACGTGGCATTTTTGCCAGTGGAAGCCCTTTTGATCCTGTCACTCTTCCAAGTGGACAAACTCTCTATCCTGGACAGGGCAACAACTCCTATGTGTTCCCAGGAGTTGCCCTTGGTGTTATTGCATGTGGATTGAAACATATCGGCGAGGATGTGTTCCTCACAACTGCTGAGGTATTGTATGAACAATTATTTTAATTCCTTAATTTAGTAACTTAGTAATAATGAACCATTAAACAGAAATATTTAAGCATTATCTTTTAAATTGGAAGAATAGTGCTTTCTATTTGCAAGGTATGTTGTTTTTTATAAATTCTAGTTGAACAAGTTCTTTTTAAAAAGTTAATACTTGCTCCAAAGGTCATCTGACATAAAATTCATCTTCTGTTGGTGAGGAAAAAAGAGAAAGACTTCAGTACTGTATTACCACAGGTGAGTGCCCATACATACACTTCGCATACACACAGCATTGATTTTAGATGGAAAGGAACTTTTGATGTATTTTGATGTTTGAAAGGAACTATATTTTGAACTATATAGCTTTGGGGTGACTTTTGTGGGCACTGTGCTTGCAAAAATTTTCTGTATTTTTTTAGCTTTCTAGCTCTTTGCTGGTTTTGAGTACAGCTGGTGGCAACATTTTTTGTGGACCTCTCCTGCCTGGGAAAAAGCTGGTGAAAGTGCTCCATTGCCTTGTGGTTCCTTGCACCACGGTTTGACACAATTGCCACGTTATTCCTCCCACTTTCTTTCTTATCCTTTTCTGCAATGGTTCTTTTAATTCTTCGGGTAATTTTTTATCATGTTTGTTCTGACATTATCCAACATGTGATCTCTCCTCCTTTATCTGCTCTCAGTACAGAGAACAAACACTTCTGGTTCTAGGAGTCATTCACCACCTGCTTCCAGTGAATGTTCAAAGTCTGACACCCACTGTCTTACAGGAGGACATCATAAATGCTCAGGATTGTATCTTCAATACATGTGGGAGAATCTGGCATTTATTATTTTAGAAGTCCTTATTCAAACAAAATAAATTACCAGCAGTGGTTGAAATCACATGCTTAACATTCTTTTTGTTTAACGAAACAATAAGTCAATCTTTCTGTAGCTGTTTCTCTCCTAAGAAAACTGTAACTTCTTTAACGAAACAATAAGTCAATCTTTCTGTAGTTGTTTCTCTCTTAAGAAAACTGTAACTTTCTGTGCTTTTCTGGGTCCAGCATCTTCGCTCCTCATCCACTATAGCGCCATAGCACCCTTACACTCCTTCCTCTGATCTTTTCCACCTCACTCCCTTCCTGCCCTGTCCCTGTCTCCTTGGTTCCCTCTGTTGGCTCTGCTCTTAGCTGGCACCAAGAGCAACATCATGAGCCTCACGGGACTCCACTTCCTTCTGCTGAGCGATGTGATGTGATGTCCAGTGATGCTCAGGCTCCCAGGAATGTGCTTCCAGGGTCCTCCTGCACAGAGAGCACCCGGGCTCAGCACAGACAGTGATTAGAGAGCCCTGAGCAGCACACGATGGTCTGCCCATGTCCTTGCAGTGTCATTAAAAGCCTGATGCTTTTTGGATTTTTTTAAAGGGTATGGAAATAAGGAAGCAGGCTAGCCTCAGTTTACCAAGTTAACTCTAGTTAACCTAGATGCCCTTCAGTGGTAATTTCTACACAGTCCAGTTTAAATAAATTGCAACCCACAGAACTTCATGAAAGTGCAGTGTCCTAATCTTCAAAGAAGCTGTGTAAGCACACATGGAAATATATGGGTAGTGTAGGTCACACACAGAGGAAGCCTCAAAGCAATGCAATTAGCAAAGTTTATGGAACAATTAAAAAGAAAAGAAAAAAGAAAAAAAAAAAAGTTGCCCCAAGTCACAGAAGTGTGAATGCCTGACTCAACTCTTGCAGGTCCTCTAAGGGAAATATCCAGGGTTCTTGTTCCTTGTGTCCTTTTCATGCATTAAAGGTGAGAAGATGGCCCTTTGCTATCCCTCGGAGGCACCTGATAGGCACTGTGATCCTATGACCAGCAGTAGGTGGTATAAAGCTTTGTTAAAGGGTGAGCACTTGCATGCTGCCCTTGCTGGATTTCTGAAGGTCTTTTTTTAAGGTGTATACTCTGGCATTTTTAAAGAAGTTTGCCAGCAGCTGGCCCTCTATAGGAAAGATATTCACAATTTCCATCTTTAAAATTAGTAAAAAGCCCAGACTGTCTCCACTGGCTTAAACCATCTCAGGAGGGCAGCAATCCATCTCATAAGTCTTTGGATAATTATATCCTCTCTTTAAATCTTCCCCTGTAATTTCAGCTGGATACAGTGATCCTCACTTGCTGGTCTAAGCTGCTGTTAAACAGTTGTCTTATTTCATTCTAGAAGTAGCTTCATTTTGGTTGGAGTGAAAGGGTTCCTATATATAGAGTGCTGTTGGAGGAAAGGTGACACATGTGGATTGAACGATGTTTCAAGTGGCAGTCTACTAAGTCAGGAAAAACATTTGTTTGAATAAAGAAACTTAACTGAACAAAGCAGCGTAATAGTCAGGGAAGCAAAATGGTATCAGCAATGGCAAGGAAGCTTTTAAATTCTCTCTTGAATTAGAGGTTCTCACCCGACTCCTTTCTCAGTAAAGGTTTTGCTACATAATTGGCATCCTCTAGTAAAATCCCTAGAAAAGTGGGACACAAAAATGCACTTTTTTTTCTTGCACAGAAAGTCTCTATTGGTGGCCAGGTCAGTGGGTATCCACTCACCTTACGGATGGACCTAAGAGCAGCCACAGAGCTCAGAGCAGCCTTTTGCTAGAAGAGGTGTCAGGGGTGTGAAGGGCAGGAGGCCCTCAGCTGAAATCACAGTACAAAGCAAAGGCCAAAGTGCTTTTTGTTTTATTTTCTTCGCTTTTTGAGTGGAAGGATAAAATCATAATAGTTTCATGTGGGTTTTAGAATAGTGGTTAGTGTTCTCCATTTGAAATGGAAGCATCCAAGATGCTGCAAAATTTAAAGCACCAAATCCATGCATTTTGAGCCGAAGGACCTTCTCAGATTGTAGCTGAAAAAAAAAAGAAAGTATAAAAAATAAGCAGCCCAGGTTGCATGCCCACACCTCATGTTTTCTTGCTGTGCCACCTCAAGTCACAAATAGCTTATTGTAACAACAGCAAATTCTACTGTCAGTGTCATTTTCTTCCTGCCAAGTAAAATAGAATGTACTTTTGAGTTTGGGCGATAAATCTACGGTACTGTAAGCTGTAATACCTCTTAATTGCAGGCAATTGCTCTGTGATGACAAGGGCCATTACCTATTCTTCTAAGTCCTACTAAACACAGCAAAAGGGACAGAGAATTATGAACTAATGAAATATTCTTGGCATGTGTGGCCTGCAGTTAAGTTACTCCAGAAATAATCCTGTTAAATCCTTTCATTATAGAGAATATGTCCTCCAAAAGCCCAGATGCCCCCACTTGCTTCCTGTCATTTTTCCTATCTTGGCTGCCCTTCATTTAGGTTCTGCAATAAGGCTTAGCTAATTTCTCTATTAAAAACTCGAATTCATTAACATTTAAAGCATGAAAATTGCCATACTGGGTCAGACCTAAGATCCAAATAGTTCAGTGTCTTCCTGTGAAAGTAATCCATAGCAGAAGCTGAGGAAAAGAGGATAAATAAGGGGAAAATACAATACTTCTGCTGCAATGGCTTCTCGGCTTCTGGCAGCCCATACTTCATGGTCTTCCTGCGCTGGCAGTTTTATCCCTGAATGGATTTCTCTTTCATAAATGAGCCTGGTGGCTTTTTAAACAAGTTTATACATCTGAACATCTTTTGGCAATTAGTGTCACACTTTAATTATGAGTTCTGTGGAGAAAGAAACTCTCCTCTTATGATTTCCTGCTGTCTGATGATTTGAGTTCCCTGTAGTGTTGTGAAAAATGTTCACCTTCAGCTCTCTTTTGCATTTGCTTTCAGTCTTTTCTTTGTTTTCCGCCCAAGTCTGTTATATTATTGTCTCCTTGTACAAAAAATAATCTTTTGATCATTCTTGTTATTCTTTATACTCCTCATGATTCCATCCCATTCTTCTTTAAAGTAGGTGGAGCAAAAATGAAGACTGTTCAAAATGGTGTTACAGTGTGGATTTATACACTGGTGTGATTACATTTTCTGTGTTGCCTTTTCCTTTCTTAATCATTCCAAATTCCAAACTCCAAATTCCAGCACTGTGCCCTTGTGGCCAAGAAGGCCAATGGCATCCTGGGGTGTATCAGGAGGGGGGTGGTTAGTAGGTCAAGAGAGGTTCTCCTCCCCCTCTACTCTGCCCTGGTGAGACCGCATCTGGAATATTGTGTCCAGTTCTCGGCCCCTCAGATCAAGAAGGACAGGGAACTGCTGGAGAGAGTACAGCGTAGGGGTACAAAAATGATCAAGGGAGTGGAGCATCTCCCTTATGAGGAGCGGCTGAGGGAGCTGGGTCTCTTTAGTTTGCAGAAGAGGAGACTGAGGGGAGACCTCATTCATGTTTATAAATATTTAAAGGGTGAGTGTCACGAGGATGGAGCCAGGCTCTTCTCGGTGACTAACAATGATAGGACAAGGGGTAACGGACACAAACTGGAACACAGGAGGTTCCACTTAAATGTGAGAAGAAACTTCTTCTCAGTGAGGGTGACAGAGCACTGGAACAGGCTGCCCAGAGAGGTTGTGGAGTCTCCTTCTCTGGAGACATTCAAAACCCGCCTGGACGCCTTCCTGTGCAACCTCATCTGGGTGTTCCTGCTCCGGCAGGGGGATTGGACTGGATGATCTTTTGAGGTCCCTTCCAATCCCTAACGTTCTGTGATTCTGTGATTCTGTGAAATGTTGATCCATCATTTTTCCCCTGCCGCTTCACTGATGTTCTCAAGGAGTGTTTTTCAGAGACCACATAAAGGCGTTAATTCTATTGGAAAATGCTTGTTTCTCTGGTTTTGCATTGTTTTTAATGCTGTCACAAGAGTATGTCAGAAAGAATAGCATGGTGTCTATATAGCTAAGATTGCTACCTCTCCCACTTCAAGCACCCTCCAAATGTTTTGTGGGTTGCTTTCTGTCAGCCTCGTCACAAAACACAAGTACTCTACTCCTGAATATATTTTTTCGGGGATGCGTTACGCTAACAGCTCCTTGCTATGGATTCCTTCAGATTTTGTCTTTCCTGCAGAGCCCCACTGAACAGT
>NW_010197806.1:0-10643 GCF_000695765.1 Mesitornis unicolor | reverse complement strand
GAATCTCATGCTGTAAGCTCCTCTTTCCACATTCAGATGCACGTCTCAGTTTATCAAAGGGCTGCGTATCATTTTTAAATAAGTTGCTGGTATGGAAAGCACAACCTAGATTTTACGTGGTCTTAGCTCCCTCTGGTGGGTTTTTATCCCTGCTGTATTTCTTAGTATCAGATTAAAATGTAAACAAATAATTTTCCTTCACTCATTATGACTTCTTGTTGCTCTCGTTAGCATTTCCACTCCGAATGGAAAAACTCACCACACCTAGCAGCATGCTGGGTGCATTGCAGAAGAGAACATTGTTTCTCTTTGAACCTCGAGCTACTATAGTGTTTGCTCTTTAATTCAAACTATTTACCTACAAAAGAATGAATTGGTGATAGGCATTTCTTTCAGGCATTTCTTCTGATGCAGTGAGATGCAGTTGTTTGCAAGCAACATACCCAAGGTCCTATTTCCCACATGCAGCAGTAGGAAGCGGTTTGTGCTCTGTTTGAAGTATCTTCCTAGCATGTTCCCTCAAAAATGCACTTCTTGCATTCTCCTTGGGACATGTCATCAGCTTCATTTCACAGTGTTTCCTGGACATCCCTGGTGTTTTCAGCACCTCCTGATGGGTCATGGCTCCACCAGACGCTGTCCAGACCAGAGTTCTCCTTCTATCCACCCCTGCAGGTCACACCACGCAGCATTATCCCTGCACTCCTGGACCAGTCAGTGATTTGGTTCTTTTGTTATCTAAGCTGTAATTGCACAAAAATGTATCATTTGTCCTGATGGGAACACTCAGAGTGCCTTTATGTTACTCTTCCATTTTGCATCAAAATGGTCTTCTGGAGCACATCTTCCTGATGTCCCTACGTACTCCACCTTGGTCCACAGTGTGGCATGGTCCTGGGAGGAGAGGGGGACTGGTTTCTTTTTGGATGAAACTAAATGGAAGGATACACTCCAGGAGCAAGTCCTGTGTACTAAGTATCAATGGAAACTGCTTAGAAACTGTAACCGATGTAAGAAGTGTGAGCCTGCACTGTACAAAAACCTCCTTTCCTTGTGGCTGTTGCGTGTTCCCAGCTGTTCACAGGGCAAGCGACATCCCCTCCCCAGAATCATTTCCTTTCTGTCCCAAAGCAAGATAGAGAAATTTGGATTCTGCTGATGCAGATCTCTCTTAATGTTTTTTAATAATTTGTTTTGAGAATTGTAGTAGTGAATGTTAGCGAAGGTAGGTATTAAAAACCACATAGACCATTTTTAATATATGAATTCTGTGCTTAGTTTGCTTAGAAGATAGATTTGGTTCTAACTAGCAACTGCCTAGAAGGTGCAAAGGTGGGCAGTTAAAGAGAGGATTACACAGTAGAAGGCAGGTTAGTGAACTGGCATCAGCTGATTCTCAGCAAATCCCAGTCTGAATCACCCTGAGAGGCTATTTTCTATTTCAGATCCCCAAATGACAGACAAACTTTAGGTAATGATAGCAGAAATCCCAAAAACGCAGCTCCAGGAGCCTTTGCTTTTTAAAAGGCATCTGTTGCAGGAATAGAGGAAGTCCATAAAGGAAGCCCCCGGGCAGGCAGTGCAGCAGTGTCTCCCCTCGCTCTGCAATGTCCTCACACCTTATGGTATCAGAAGGTTTTTCTTGTGGCCGAGGACTAAACACTAAAAACAACTTACTCAGCTTGCTTTGCTTTCCTGATCTATTCATTGCTGGAGATGACAACGAAATGCTTCCAGTCTTGCAAGGGAGACCAAGCAAGAATATTCAGGCCATAGAGGAGACGCTCCTCTCAGATGTGCATCAGAACTTGTGTATTGTTCCTTGTTTCCTCTGGTCAGTCTGGTGAAAATCAAGCAAAAAGAAAAATAATTTCTTTATTACTTGGTATGGTTGAGATGACAGACCCGCTTCAAGTGGAGTGGGCAGAGTTTTTCTGGAAGTACTGTTTTTTTCTGTCCTAGCAAGCCAGAACTTAGCATTAGACCTTCTTGTTCTAAATGTGATTGCAGTGACCAGCAGGGCTTCAAAAGACCCTGGATAATATTACTTCTATTTTACTTTGTTCTGTGTTTGACCATACTTACTTTAATGATCTCACACAGGCTAGATGCATGAGCTGGACACACAACAAACCTGCTCAGCCACCAGTAATTTTATTTAATGCATTTTACCCTTAAGGGTTTCAGCTCTGTTCTCTGCACAGGATGACTGGGTAACTGTCAGAATAACAGGGGCTGCTTTAATTTTAGGAGTCTTTGACCCAACTACAATTGATGGCTGGAGTTTATATCTCACAGTGAAATATTCCTAATTTATGTGTGTCATGGACTTATTCAAGACTTGAATAAGTCTTACTGTCTGAATGAGAAAAGGGCATAGCTCCCTAAATTTCTAGCTCTCGTGTTAGCTGCTCTTAATGATAAGGCCGGTTGTTAAAAACACTGTGAAGGTGAATTAAGCAGTACCTGTGTGATTTGCCAAAGTGGAACCATTTATTCTCTTAAACAAGATCACTGTCTAACAAAGGTACAGCTGCATCTGCATTTTGGGTGAAACGTGTCTGCTTTGTTTCTAGGTAATAGCTCAGCAAGTTTCCGAGGAGCATTTACAGGAAGGTCGCCTGTACCCTCCGTTAGTCACTATTCAGCAGGTGTCGCTGAAAATTGCTGTGAGGGTAAGTCACCTCAGTCTGTTGAGGCTTCTTTTCTTCCCATGCTCTCTACATAACCGAGTATTTCATTTGATCAGCTAACACACCTTCACAGAAGTTTACATCAATCAATATTGGACAAGTAGCAGTTTCAAAATAAAGTGTAAATTCATAAATGTAAATGTAATCCAAATACAAGAAGGAAAGACATTAAACTACAGCAAGTGTTTCTGTCTGTAAAGCCCAAACGGTGCTGTCCACCAGTCAGGAGCAGGTCCCCAGGCTTGCAGTCATGGGAGCTGCGCAGCTGAAGGCTTTGAGCCCTTCATGATGATCAGTTGCCTGTCAAGAGAAGCAACGTCAGCCTGTGGCTTCCCTTTTGTTCCCATCCTTACTCTGGCCTGTCAAAATAACTAACTACAGGGGTACTTTTTGGTTCCAGCTCAGGTTTGGGTCAGGGCTTGTTCAGTTTGGTGGTTTTTTACTGGCAAGTACAGAGCTGATGCAGATGGATTTTCAGTAACTGACCTAAACCTGCAGTTTCCCAAGAATTTTGGAAAGAAGAGGAAGCTTTAAAATAATGTATTTACCCCAGTTTCTCCCTCATTCTGTTTTTCAGTTGGGCTTTTTTGCCAGCATTTTAAGAGGTTATTTTGCTGGTCTTGTGTGGCCTTTTTTGCTCCAGTTACTGTTTTCTCTCTTGGTCACCTTACTGTGAATAATTCCACTTATTGCATATTGTTTTGGAAGAATAACAAGGAGCCCTCATGCATGAAGCAGTTTTCCTGGCTTCATGCATTCTGTGTATTTTAAAATAAAATGCTTCTCACAGTTCTTAGGGAAGTAATAGCTCTGTTCTGGAGATGTCAAAATGTTACCATCTAGATTCCTCAGGTGAAACCAAACTACCTGTATGCTTGGCAGAAACACACTGATAGAAAGTCCTCCTCTACTTTAGCGTGTTATGTAAAATAGAAAAGAGGAAAATGTTACCGAATTATACTTGCTGCCTAATCTCTGTTGATACTTTATTCCTGCAAATACCTATTCTGGCTCATACAGCCCAAGAGTTTCAGCAGTAGCCTTTGCCTTTTCCAGGGGAGGAATACTCTCAAAAATTTTTGTGATATCACACATGGGGTATAAATTCAGACCTTATTCAGCTGTGATAATTATGTGCACAGACCTGCAAATGAACTCCTACATAAACACCAAACGTGTTTCTCAGTCAAGTCAGGTTGGGCTTCAGATTAATCCAAGAAAAGAAATCTAAATACTGTGACCTGGGGTCTCAGCTTCTCACCAAGCTAAAACATTTACGTGTTAAGGGGAGAGCTAAGGATAGCAGGAAGGAGGCCGTCATCCTTTCATTTTAAGAAGGACCATCTGCCTGTTTGCCAAATACCATTTGAAGCAGTTTCTCCAAAAGAGTGTCAAACTTCTTTGGTTTCATCGATGAATGTCCAGTCAAAAAAATACACATTTCTCAAGTAGCTGTTCTTAAGACGTGAGAGGCTGCTTTGATGTGTGAGTGGGCTCCAGCCCCTTCTAAACTTCATTTTTGTTGCAGTGCTTGGGGTTTGTGGAGTATTTTATCTACTGCTACATAATAAAAGCTAAATATTACTGGAGAAGGAGGAGCACTGTACTTGTAACAGCAAAGACATGTAACCCTGTTCAAAAGCAGCATGAGTCAGACGCACTTAAATGCAAACATCATCCTGTTCCTGGCCTTATTTGCTGTATACTCACCTGGATCCAGTGGGAATACAGGTGACTGTCAGCACTGCAGAGGATAGAGTCTTATCTTGATCTTGGACTAATTCCTCCTTTTAAATCCTGTTAAATGTACTCAAATAGTTTATCAGCACTAATTAGGCTTTTAATGCCTCCTTCTAGATCGCAGAAGAAGCCTACAGGAATAACACTGCCTCCACCTATCCTCAGCCCAAGGACCTTGAAGCCTTCATCCGCTCTCAGGTTTACAGTACGGATTACAGCAGCTTTCTGGCTGACTCCTACACCTGGCCTGAAGAGGCCATGAAAGTGAAACTGTAAACATTTCATGAAGAATGAACAAACTAGCAGCACTTACAAAGCATTAAAATATTCAGAACATTTCTGCCGAGGAAGCCCAAGAATAGCTAATTTTTTAAGACGCAGAAAACTTTTTCTAAATTGTAATATGTGGTTAGAAACTCAAATCAAGAAATCATATTAATTATCTGTCAGAAAATAAAGATTAATCTGAGAAACGTATTTGTGTCAATTGGTTATTTTGATTGTGATATAATACACCATAGTTTGACAGATCTTTTTGAAAGTTACTGAAATAAGCAGCTCTATCTTGAGAGTTTTGTCACAAATGTCAGTGAGAACTTAAGCAGACATGTGGTACTGTGGAAAATTAAGAAATGCATATGATGACTGTTCAGTCCATTACGGGTCACAGTGTAATTTGCATAAATTGTCAAGCTATTATGTTGGAAAATTAAGAAATGCATATGATGACTGTTTAATCCATTACGGGTCACAGTGTAATTTGCATGAATTGTCAAGCTATTATTTAAAAAAAACCCTAAAGCTTTAAACAATCAAGTTAGCATATCTTCCTCCAAAGAAAGGCCTTATTGGTCACTCCTGTGTGGAGTAATGAAAATTTTCTAACAAGAACTGAACCTGCAGAATGTTTTGCTCATATCTAATTAGACTATTTTAACATTAATTAGCTAAGATATATTGCTATAAATGATGAAAGATTTCATTCCCCCACCAAGGCAACTGCTCTGCTGATATGGGGCAACTGTGTGGCCTGAAGTTCAGGGAAGTGCTTGCACTCCAGATTTCATTCCCCCACCAAGGCAACTGCTCTGTTGATATGGGGCAACTGTGTGGCCCTGAAGTTCAGGGAAGTGCTTGCACTCCCTCTTCTTGCCAAAAAGGGAATATGTAAAAAATGTTATTAATTGGCTTACTTACTTCCTTAAATACTTACTAAGTGTTTTCTTACACACATCAGTCAGATATCTGGCTAGTAGAAGGTTTTTTATGTATGAAACCTAATGAGTTTCTGTAGTATTTGAACCCATCATGTGTAATAAAGTATTGTTCTTTGTAACAAACTCCCAAATCACGCAGCTGAGGCCTATTACATGAAGAGTTATGGGGAAAAGAGGATGTCATTGTGAGGGGAGCAAACACATTTTATTTACTTGTTGAAATTTATTGAGTATTTATCTCACTTCCTACTATTTGAATGATTTGGTTACCTCCGTTTCTTCAGTATGGTCCTTAAAATAGTTTTTACAACTTCTACTATTTTTTTCCCCCTTCTCATCTGTCAAGCAGTTATCAAAAGTGATAGCTGGCAGTGACCCTTATTCCTCTGCAAAAGAACTGATTCCCACTGCAAACCTCACCAGAGGCATCCAGGGCCACTGCTCGTGACCTGCATTATCCTGGATTCATAATTAGCATTTCCAGAAAGAAAAGCCCAGTCCGTGGTTTTCCTTAGGAGGACACGACTGGGTTGTCCCACCAGCAGGTTCCTAATTTAGAAAAGCTGACTGAACAAAGCTGATGCTCAGAAGAAAGCTTTAGACAGCTCTTACTCTGAATTGCTTGACCATCCTCCTGCACAGACTTTCTGACCTCTGCCAGTGCTGTCTTTCCCCTTTCTTTCTGGTTGAAATCTCGTGGATAAGGCCCATTTCTAAACCGGTTTGTTTGGCTACTTTAAAGGAAAAAGTTTTATCATTTGGCAACTTCCCAACAGGAGTGAATGCAAATCGTTTTATTGTTTCTGACTCACCATTGTGTGGAACCTGCACTGATGATACATCAATGTACTGTAAAATATCCCAAAGAATTATTAGTTGTTACAGAATTACCACTCCAAGAGATGTACTTTCTGGACAGTTCTGGAAACGAAGTGCACTTGGACTCTCTCTGCTGTCATGCTGTAGAGCTATCTCTGCAAAATCAAAAATGAATTTTATTTGTCCAGCCCCTCAGCTCTGCCACAGCTGCAGCTCCTGAATTCACAGAGAGGCACTTCTTCCCTTATTGCACAGACAATTTTAATACATTACTGACAGACTTACAGAAGTTGTTAGTTTAACTGGTTGAGTTGGAGAATGAATCAAGCTCAAAATTAAAATTACTTTGTAAATGAAGGTGAAGTCATTAAACCATAATTATTTTATTCAGTCCTTGTACCAACTCTATGCAGTGTTCATGTTTAAGTAGCAGATTTGTTGACTGAAATTATTTTACCTGTGTACTTACATTATTCTAGGTATTCTAGCAATAATCAAAATGATAACTATAACTATGTAGCTATTCCAGATACTGCAGGAAAAACTGGCAAGAGCTTGATGCCAGGTATCTTTCAAAGTAATTTTCCCTTTTGTATGGGAAGATTTATATCATCATTTCCAACTTTGTAGTCAAGAACTATTTCTGGAACTATTTTTTCATTTCCCTTCTGAATTTGCTTAGTTGTTTTAAATGACCTCAGGAAAAGCTGACAAATCAAAGATAATTTCATTTCTCTGGGAGATAAGGCCACAGGAGTTGCAAATGAACTGTCTGACAATGTGAAATCTGGAGACAAGTTTGGGAGTTGCATCGTGTTTCCCACCAGACTGAGCAGGTGAGGCTGGAAAGCAGAACGGCCGAGTGGCAGAAGCCTCTGTCAAAAGCATCGGGGTAGGACACAGAAACAGCATCCCATTTCCAAGATCCCACTGCTGCAGCTTTCCACACCAGCAGCCTGCTGCTGCTACTCCGTGGCGTGTGCAAGCATCCTGCACGCTCCATGCTTCACTCCATGCAACTCATCCATTTTCCAACTCCTGTAACTATTGCAAGCACTTTTGAGATGTGGCTCACAATGACAAATGCCAGGTTTAGGGTCTCAAAAAATAAGTAAACATCTCTCAAAAATACGTGACGATTCAGGACAGAAGCTAAGATTAACTTCTTGAACCATTCCTTTTGTACAGTGAACAGTTTCCCTTTTCACAGCAGCTGTAAGGCACAACGTTTCAATGTCAGCGTCATCTCCTGCTGTCCGAAATTAGAACTTCTTACACAGTTTCTGTCCTTTGTCTGGAAGTTTGCCTTCAACACCAAATAAAATTTGGAAAATATGTTCACTTTGATGTTGTTTCAGGAATTCTAGGAACTGGCCGAGATCCATGTGATAGTCGTTCCTCAGGCCATAATTACCGTGTGCTTGAAACTGGAGGTCTTCAAAAGCAGGAAAGAGACGATGAGTATCCATGCTTCCTTCTGTTTCTATATTCTCCATGTGCTTGCACGAAATATGCTTCCAGTTGGGATACCTAATAACACGCCAGAACTCTTCACAGTTTCCTGGAGGTCCCTCCACACAGATGACTCCAGGTTTCCCTGTTAGGCAGAAGCCAGTCAGATGTAACTTCTTTGCACAGTCAAAAATCTTCTTCTTCAATTCCTGCCTATAAATATGATGGCTGTAGATCCACATGCGATGCAATGTTTCTTTAGCCGTGACATTTTCTGAAGCACTTTGAGAAGAGACCTTACTGTTTTCCAGGTAGGGCAGGCTGTTCTCTTTCACCCATTGCACAGCTTCATATATACACAGCTCACCTGAATCCAAAGAGCCGATTTGAGAAGCGAGGCCAGTGTTGAGCTGCAACTGTTGCTGTCTGTGCAGTGCATTTGATCTTGCAAAAAGCTGAGGAGCTACGTGAGGATACATATGAGGCAGCAGTACCTGCAATTCCACTTTTTCCTTCAAAACAGAACACACACACACAAAGAAAATTAATTCTGCAGCTACTGAAAGACACACTAGAGTCTTCTTCTCTGTCAAAGGAAGATTATGAGGAGATGTAAGTAAGACTGCAATGACCTAAAGACTGGAATTACTTCTTCCACATCCTTTTTGTCCACTTCTTTATTTTTGCTGCACCATACTGAGAGTTCTGCAACATACCTGTATTTCTGCTGTTTATAGACATAGCACTGTGGCTTGAAAGAAGGTACACAGTTACCCTTTAGAGATGTTTCTACTGCATCTTTTCAGTACGTGCTCCATGTTGCTACAGCGATAAACTACCAGTCTGTCAGAGTCAGGGGGGAAGTGGCTTTTGAGAATCTTGTCCCTTACCAAGCACACGTCTTATCAATGCACTCAGCCCAGTTGCTGGATCTACTCTAGGAAAACAAGGCCAAGCGTTATATGAAACAGTGATTATGCTTGTACATATTCTCTATAAAGGAACATGGCAGGGGGGTTGGGACTGGGATCTTTAGGTCCCTTCCAACCCAACCCATTCGATGATTCTATGCTGCTATGAATTATTATTCTTATTATTAAGCAACTATTTACCCTAACAGAGGAAGCATTCTCAGGATTATCAGGGATAAAAATATTTAGGCCAAGGAAATGTTTAGATTATCTTGCCTGATCTCCCACAAACCACAGGCTCTTGAATTTCTCTTGATCATTCCAACAGTGTCTTAAAATTAAGAACCTCAGTTCTTTGGAAACTGAACCCTGTCTCTAGTCCAACAGCAGGAAAGGATTCATGTGTCTTCAGTACTTGAGACTCTTCAGGGGACTTTCACTATAGTATACAATCATATGATTAGCCCTGCAGAGAGAAGTGAGTCGTGAAATGACAAATTATCTTTTCAAGTCCCTTGACAATCTGCCATGGAAAAGAAATTCTTCCTGCAGAAGCCCTCCCTACTGAGTTCATAAAAATTCTTTCACCCAAAAGGCTGGTGAAGAGGTGCACTTTAGAAAGGTACCAAATCTTGTACGTTTCCAAATAATCATGAGGCCAACTCGTTACCCAGTAAATTGTTCTGATGTTTAATTACCCTCATTTCTAGGAAAATGCATATACTTCTAGGTTGAGTTGGTCGGTTTTCAGTTTCCAGTCATTGCATTATTACATACTCAGACCTCACTAAGACATGTTCTCTGTGCAAGTGCTTACATTGTTTAGTTGTCATGCAACCTTTTCTTCAATTGGATAAAATATTGGAATTTCTTATACTGTAAGTTTGGATTTTTGTATCACAGCTTATAGGGTGGTTTTATTTAGTGTTTGTATTCTGCCATTTGGGATTATTTCAAGTATAGGTCAATGGTTGTCAGTACAAATGGCAAGGAATGAAAGAGAGAAACAGTAAGGTGGTTTTTCTAGAATAATGTAGTCTAAGAGATGTATTCCCAGGAGGGGAGCATTGCCTTACAACTCTTTGTAAACCAGTAAACTAACAACTCACACGAAAGGACAACCGTAGTTAAGCTCTTGCAAGTATTATATGTGCTGCTGTTGGCTGTCTATTCCCACCTGCAGTTCTATCAGCCTTTCATGCTCAGAAATAATTAAAAACAAGCATTTTTTTGTTACTCTTATCTTCTGAAACAGCAGAGAGGAATTAAGGGGATGTCCTCCTCCTTTCTTTCAGTGCAGAGTTTTTAAGTGTCTGCACAAGGAGTAAAGAAAACGACACGTGGAATTTCTCACCTTTGCCTCTTCTATATCAATAATGATCGAATATCCGAGCTGTGGGGGCAGAGCTCCATCAGCGTTTCTCAGGTAGCGCTGCACACTGGGCACGGCATCCCCATCCAGGTTTATTTCACCTTTTTTGGGAAACATTGAAAGGAGCATTTCCACTTCCAGCAGCTGGAGCTCCAGGCACTGTTGTACCGTGACAGCCATCGCGATGCCCTCCACACACCTGGAAGGAGAGGCCTGGAGTCAAATCCCGGGCTTTAACACACAGTGAGGTTTAACACCATGCCATGCAACCGCACAAGCCAGCTTACACCGGAAAACGCCAGTACTTTTTAAGGACAGAATTTGCTTTAAGTACGGCTGGGTACAAAACGCCCAGAAGTTAGACTCTTCTAGGCAAAACCGTGTAGAAGCTAGACCCTTACTGGCAAAGCCGCCTAGACGTTTTTCGACCGGCTTTCGA
>NW_010197805.1:0-257 GCF_000695765.1 Mesitornis unicolor | reverse complement strand
AGCATGGGGGCCCCTTGCTGGGCTCTGCACCTCCCAACACCAACAGAGCATCCAGGTTTAGGTGCTGGGGGACGCTCAGGACCCAGACCTCTCATTCTCCACACCCCAGACCACAGAACACCCCTTTCAGCTCCCCCTCGGTCTCAGATGTGTCCCCCCCCCTTCCCTGCGGGCTTACCCAGGGCACCCACCCCCTGTACCTGTGCAGAGCGCGGCGAGGGCTCCTCCTCACTGCTGCTTGCATGTGGAGAGCTTGC
>NW_010197804.1:234-1471 GCF_000695765.1 Mesitornis unicolor | reverse complement strand
AGGAGTCGGAGCTGCGGCTCACTCGGGGCAGAGATGGGGGAGCAGGCTCAGGGTGGGGTGAAACGAAAATGAGGTAAAAATGGGAAATTAAAGGTTTGCTCACTGTGCTCGCATTAGCGTCAGCCGTGACAGGTTGTTCACCAGGTGTAATTCTCGCAGAACTGAAGAAAACTTGACCAAAAGTTCATCTTTACACCCCAAACTATAAATCAGCGGAGGGCTAGGGCTGCTGAGGAACGTGGCTGCTGGCCCTGAAGGTCTGTAGCAGAGGGCTACGGCGCAGGACGGGGGTAATGTCCTTGTAAAGCCACCGTGAGGGCTGCCCCGCAGTGCTGCGTGTCCCAGGCCAGTAAACACAGCACATTGGTTGGCGCTCTGTTATCTTAATAAATGTATTCGCAATGCGAAGGCCAAAAGATAAAAAGTTGGGTTTTCCCTGGCAGTGCAGAGAGATGGGATCTCGATGTAGTTGCTGCCTCCAGCACAGGCCACAGCTTCGAAGTGAAATCCCCAGGGCTGGCGCTGGAGTGCGTGGCCTGTGTTACCTCCCTTATCTCCGGGCTTTGGCAGGCTCTCCGTGCTGCGGATTTCACACCTCCACTGACCTCTCCGAGCGCCGCTGCCAAGGCAAACGGCGTACAGACAAGCAGATAACGCGGCCTGATTCCACCATGGGCTTCAGGTCCTCTAGGCTCTGGAGTTATTGGATATCATGCTACATAAGGTCTTTTTTGAGGCAAATAAAAATTACAGGATTGTTCAGATCACGTTGCCGTGGCCTGCAAATTTCATAAAGTAGTATTCCAGTAGCACAGGAATCTAAATGAAATTTCTACCAGGCACACTACCTCCTGTATATATACATTACTTTCATATTTACAATGTATGCCTGAGCAATTTACCATTGAATTCGTATTTTTTGAGGCTTTTTGAATTAGGGAAATCATGACCTTGGAAGTAAGTTACATAAGCAGCACGTATACAGAGTCACTTGTGTGTTATTAGGTACTTAATTACTACCACTTCTTGGCTAAAATCATCTGTTGTGACACAGCGATGGTCAGTAAGAGAGAATTCACATTTTGAAAGAAGAGAAGCAATTGCTTTTAATCCAAAGGTGCAAAATCTGCAGTTAAGACAAGTGTAACTGGGGTATTGAGACTGTGGAGAAATGCTTCATTATTGGGTCAAAGGCCAGCAGGGACTTTTTCACACCCCGTCTGGGATTAAAAAAATC
>NW_010197804.1:0-203 GCF_000695765.1 Mesitornis unicolor | reverse complement strand
GTCTTTTTCACCCCCCGGTGGGAATAAAAAAAAACCAAAAGCCATAAAGCGGTGGTGATTTTGCAGGTATCTGTTGAAAAGCTTGAAGCGATGGTTTCTCCCGGTGCCGCCAGCGCGTTTGGTGACCTTCAGAGGTGGCGGCGCCTCAGCGGCGGGTCTCGGCGGTGCCGTGAGGGGAGGGGTGGGGAGATGGCCCCGCCGCC
>NW_010197803.1:0-544 GCF_000695765.1 Mesitornis unicolor | reverse complement strand
GGAGTTAGAGCCCCCAAAATGGGATTTTGGCAATAAAATTGAAGTTTGAGCCCTGGAATTGAGAGTTTGGTCTCTAAAACTAAGCGTTTGGGCACTCACAATGGGAGTTTGTGCCATAAAAATGGGAGTTCTGAGCAGAAAAGTGAGCTCTTGTGCCCTAGGAATGAGAGTTTGGGCCCCCAAAATGGGCTTTTTGGCCACAGAATGAAAGTTTGAGTCCTAAAAACCAGAGTTTGGCCCTCAAAATGAGAGCTTCAACCAAAAAATGAGACTTTGGGCCCTCACAATGGGCGTTTTGGCCATAAAAGAGAGTTTGTGTCCTACAGTGGGAGTTTGGGCCATTAAAATGCGATTTTGTGCCTTAAAAATCATAGTTTTGACTGTAAAAAGGAATGTTTGGTTTATAAATAGGATTTTGGGCCCTAAAACTATGATTTCAGAGCGTGAAAATGAGAGTTTGAGTACTAAAAATCAGGGTTTAGACCCTAACAATGCAAGTTTGGACAAAAATAAGAGTTTTGAGCCTAAAAATCAGAGTTTGGGT
>NW_010197802.1:0-11207 GCF_000695765.1 Mesitornis unicolor | reverse complement strand
TTCCCCTACGCTGCTCTCTAATAGGTCATTGATGCTTTTGAAACCACAACATTCCCAGCACGTGAAGCAGCAACGCTCTGGGAAGAGTCACAGAGTGCTTCCCAGCAGGGAAAGCTGCAGAGTTTCCATAACCGTCTCCTTCATCAAGTGCCGAATGCTGCCAGGTGCTGCTGGCCCCAGATCTTTCCCAAAGGCTCCTGCCCTCATCCCAGCAGAGAGCCCGCACGATCACAACATGGGAACAGCGGAGAGCACAGCTGTGAAAGAAGCTGGATTCCGGATGAACTTCTTGTATTATGAACCATATTATTTATGGGTGCAGAAAAAACCTCAGCAGCGAAGAAAACCCTTTCTAACAAACCAGCCGGTGTTCAAGCGGTGGTTGCACGGTGGCCAGTTTCTTTACAGCTTTGCTCTGCCAGCTCGCTGTGAAGGAGATGCAGAGAAGCGCAGCATCCCCTGCAATGGGGTTTGTGACACATCTCCAGCATCTAAAAGAGCTAATTAATTTTACATGAAAGTCGGCTGGGACCCAGGTAACAGCTATTTCACCCTGCTGCTCCTGGCTTACTCATTAACTCCCGTACCCATGTGCTGCTCGTGTTGGGTAAATGCAAACCAACAAACGAAGAGCATGAAAAAAAATCCCTCCCTGCTTAGCGCTCGGAGGCTTTTTGATGGGAGCACCAGAAGCCAAGCAGCTGCTAGAGGGGAGATGGGCAGCCCTTTGCCGGGGGATGCGGTCACCCGGGGATTTGCAGAGACCCTGGGGAGGCACAGCCTGGGCCAACAGCCACCCTGGCCACTGCAGGCAAAGCATCGTCTTGTTTGTTTCCTTGCTTCATTGTAAACCTCTGAAATCTTGCACAACTAACAGAGGACAAAGTTTGCAGGGATGTAGGCACCATCTGCTGCTGAAACCAGACACTCCCAACCCGGTTTTGCCCGGATTTGCCTTTGAAAATACCTCTCCATTCGAACAGTTCTTCCGTTTTCTAATCCACACAACCCAGTGCTTCAACAGAAAAATATTCATCGAGATGCAGGGTTTTTTCAGCACCGTTAAATTGTTTTTTGCTTTGAAGAATTACTGGGCAGTCGAACCCACTCCAACTCCAGCTCCTTTTTGCAGAACGCTCTGGAGAGGTTTATAGAGATATTAAAATTAAGTATGAAGCCACAGAATAAACGGTGCTTCCGTTTAGCGTATCTTGTAAATCCAGTTTAAATTGTTTCCTTTATTGAACACCCCTTTCCTCTCAAAAACGGATTAACTGCTCTCACCAGAGGCTCTGACAGAAAACCTTTCTCATCCCTACAGCGACAAGTCACACAAACGCCTCCCCCCTGCCAGCTTCCACACCAGTTACTTGGCTTTGTGTGAGCTGGTACCTGGTCCCCTTTCCAGTATCACCCTTACAGCAATTCCTGTTAGGAATCACCGCCCCAAGGCCGGTGCTGAGTCAGCACCACGGCTTCACATTGCACCAGCAGTTCCTTTGCAAAGGCTCACAGGTCCTGTCCCGTATGGATCACAGATGTTTGTGTTTCCCAACCAGGCAGGCAGTGCTAATGTTATTTCTCCTCTGTTTGCCTGATTTTGGGTTCATTCCTTTCCCTTTTCCTCGACAACTGCCCTCAGGTTTTTTTTGTTCTGCGTTACCAAACTCACCTTTATTACCTCGATAACTGAGAGTTACCTTTCTGCTGCTGCCTTTCATCGCAGGAGCCTGCCTCTGGGAACACACGTCTTGATTTCTCTGGAGAAAACGGTGCCGTGCAGGGTGACCTGCGCTTTCTGCTGCTCCCAGAGCCAGAGACCGCAGCGAGGAAACGTTTCAGCCTCCAGTCCCAACAAGAGCAGGCAGAGGGATGCAGCGACTCGCAGAAGCAGCAGCTTGAGATGAACATTAAAAAGCTTAACCTGGATTCTATTCGGCTTCAGATGAAAGAGTCTGTGCAGGAGCAATACAAAAAGTCGCTCCGAGAGGTGGCGGATGCTTTCCCATCAGATGGAGCTTCAGGTCCTTGGTGACACCAAGTTAACACGGGGACACGCGGCCCTTCCCCCTGTGTGGCACCAGCTCTGCCAGGGGCTGGTCCCGCTGCCCCGAGGTGCCGAACCTCCCGCAGACACGTGCTGCTCCTCCAGCACAGCTCATTTATCAGGGACCAAGCTGAGCGAGTGACTGAGTGCTCCGTCACGTTAATGTGACAGTCCAAATTGCTCCCGTCTCTTGGCTAGGATGGATTTTGGCACAATTACAGTCAATTATAATTAGCAGCATTAAAGCAGCAGTTAAATGTAACCAGGAGCTTGCGGCTTTTGCTCCGGGTGGGAAGACTCTTTGAGCAACTGGAGCAAGTCCTGAATGCGGCTTCGGGTTTGCTCGGTTGGGAGCTGCGGGGAGCAAGGCAGGCGGAGGGGAGGCCCCCGCAGCAGCATGTGCCAGGTGCCTGGCTGGCATCTCCCCTACTCCAGAACGAAGCCACAGAGCGCAGAGCCGCACCAGCATCCCGCGGCTGTGGGAAACCGCAGCGGTAACACGGACAAACCATCGCATCCCCAAAGGATTTAGTTCCCAAAGCTCAGGATGCCCCTTTGAACATCTCCCACCCATCCACCTCTACTCTGCCCTGGTGAGACCGCATCTGGAATATTGTGTCCAGTTCTGGGCCCCTCAGTTCAAGAAGGACAGGAACTGCTGGAGAGAGTCCAGCGTAGGGCTACAAAGATGATGGAGGGAGTGGAGCATCTCCCTTCTGAGGAGTGGCTGAGGGAGCTGGGGCTCTTTAGTTTGCAGAAGAGGAGACTGAGGGGAGACCTCATTCATGTTTATCAATATTTCAAGGGTGAGTGTCACGAGGATGGAGCCAGGCTCTTCTCGGTGACAAACAATGATAGGACAAGGGGTAACGGACACAAACTGGAACACAGGAGGTTCCACTTCAATTGGAGAAGAAACTTCTTCTCAGTGAGGGTGACAGAGCCCTGGCCCAGGCTGCCCAGAGAGGTTGTGGAGTCTCCTTCTCTGCAGACATTCAAAACCCGCCTGGACGCCTTCCTGTGTAACCTCATCTGGGTGTTCCTGCTCCGGCAGGGGGATTGGACTGGATGAGCTTTGGAGGTCCCTTCCAATCCCTAACGGTCTGGGATTCTGTGATCCAGTGTGCTCATCCCAGCACCCAAACCTTACCAAAGCCTCTGCAGGTGCCTGCGGCCCTGACTGCTCCTTCCCAGCACACCAAGTGCCACTTTCCCACCCCATAATTCCTGCAAGGTTGGTGATGCTCTGTCACCTCCAGACATACTAAATAAGCAGAGGTGCGGGGCAGCAGCCTGGCTCTACCAGTCACCTTAATCACCGTTGAGTCATCAAAACCAGACCTGGAGCCACCACAAGTTCCTCAGCTTGCCAAAGCAGTGCGGGATTTAGGTGGCAAAACACCTCTCAACTTCACAGCTGGGTGAGGCCACCTCCACCCACGCATGGCGTCACCTCTGAGGCCGGCGGGACTCCACTGCTGTGACAGCAGAAAGTCCCCAACTGCATCAACCGTGGTACAAGAGCAGGAGCTGCTGAACGTCAGATACAGGAGAGCTGGATACGGTGGTTCAGCACAGCTCCCTCGGGTAGCAGATTTCTACAGTAAATCCAATTTTGTTTGACATTAATCCCAACTTTTCAGTCAGCCACAGATTATCCTTCTGGCGACGGCTCGCTGAGTGGGAAGAGCTGTGATAGAAAAAGAGCTTTTTCGGGGTTTTGTTTTTAATTGTTACTCATGAGAGACGATCCCGGCCTGGCAAAACGTCGGTGCTGGCCAGAGGAATGGGGCACACGTGGGGTGCAGGTTTCTGCTCCATTTCTGGCACCCACATTACTGATGCCTCTGGGCAGCCAAGCCTTGTTAAACACAACCAGAAGATTTCAAATTGGTTCTTCAGCAGAAATCCAAGGCCATGGGGTTGGGAATATCATGCCTGCTGACCCCACGCTGGCTTGCAAATTTAAATGTCACAGATGAGCTCCTCACTCCCTTTGGGAAAATAATTCACAGCTTAATACACTTCATTATCAAGACTGTTTCCATTTTCAGCCTCAATTCTCTCATTTTTATCCACTTCTCTAGGTTTGTGCCTAACCTGCCCACAGCGCCCTGCCAGCAGCTGTGCTATAAAGAAGCTCCTTGTTAAACATGACAGGCGCAGAAAGCAAAATGCAGGGATCCTCTAGCAAAAACAACCCCTAACCCCACAAAGAAATCAAACCAGGGACTTCATAAAAACAGGCAGTGATGCCGGCAGGGCTGTGAGGGGACAGAGATTAAAGCAGCTCCGCAGGCCAAGGAGGTGGCAGACCTGGGATCCGAGGTGTGTGTTGTGGATGCATTTTCTCTGCTCAGCCCATCTGCATCCATCCCACAAACCACGCTTGCCACTCGCTTCCCTCTCTAGAATTAAGAGGCAATTCAGCATCGGTAATGGACATTACTTCTTCCTGCTCATTTTGTTCTTGGAACTCACTCACTCCCTTCCCCAGGTGTGCAAGGATCCAGCTCTAATTAATACATGGAAATTTTATAACAACAGTCCTGTTCTAATTAATACATGGCATTTTTTTATAGAACTAGCCAATGCCAAGGACCAGCCATGAACTGAACCGTGTCACCTCCTCACCCTCGGCACCCACGTACCTGGGGATGCTCAGCACAGCCCGGCTGCGAGAAAGGCACTGAGCCCTTACTGAGGTCACTGCAGTTTCAGGGTGGATTCCCTCATGTCCCAGCATAGCCACCAGCAATGGGACCCTTCCACACCAGTGCCAAGCATCCTTGTCACGAGCACAGGCAACATCACAGGAGGGGTCACAGCCCCAGGAAGGCAAACACCATCTCAAAACCATGAAAGCTCAAAGAGCCTTGCCTGCAAACTGGAAGGCAGCTCAAAAATGTGAAGCGTTCAGTCAGCACTGCGGAAGACAGGTAAGACAGTTAAAACACCAAGGTAACTACAGCCAGGGAAGCAAGGTTGGACCTGATGGTTCCCAGGTCCAAGGAGAACTTTACAGAAGTTGTTCTGTCGCTAGGAGAGGATTCCCTTGAAGGTGGTGGACTCCCTAAATGCTCTCACCTCATAAAGGAAACCTTGAAAAAGCCTTTTTGCTTGTCAAGCAGTAGTGGAGCATTTGTGAGACAGCCTCAGAGGAGTAACTGCTGGAGACCGCAGGAACAGTTGTGCCGCCGTCCAGGGACCACATAAGCTGCCCTCACCAAGGAGGAGTGTGCAAGAGCCCTTATAGTCCTCCTGCATGCCTCTAGGACATGCCAGCACCTTGGGCCATGCACTCCGAGTCTGGCTGCTCATTGGGTTGAGCTCAGCCCCTGCAGACAGCTCTCACCTGCATTTAAAATACAGCCATCTCACTGGGCAACCCAGCTCCCGTTCCTCAGAGATGCTGCCTCTGCTGCACAATTTCAGGCAGGTTATTTTATTTTTCTCTGCTCTTGCTCTCACTTGGGCTCCTCCTCGCCTTTTGGGGATGGTCACACAGACTGCACAGCTGTCAGACACGTCCTCGGTGCATGCAGCGCTTGGTGCCACAAGGTTGGGTCACACTGATAGCAGAAGCTGATGGCGATGCAACCAAGTGAGCTGTCAGCTGGCTTCCAGAGACAGGAATCCAGGCAAGATCACAGAATCCCAGACCGTCAGGGATTGGAAGGGACCTCCAAAGCTCATCCAGTCCAATCCCCCTGCCGGAGCAGGAACACCCAGATGAGGTTACACAGGAAGGCGTCCAGGCGGGTTTTGAATGTCTGCAGAGAAGGAGACTCCACAACCTCTCTGGGCAGCCTGGGCCAGGGCTCTGTCACCCTCACTGAGAAGAAGTTTCTTCTCGAAAGATGCTCTTTCAAAAAGCAACATTTCAAAACACTTCCTTCCAGGGTTTCCAAAGCAGGGGCTGATACCCCGTGCCTTGCAGATACACGCTTTGCCACCAATGCCTTCTATGCCTGAAAGGCTGAGACTTAAATATTCCCAGGACAGCGGCTGTCAAGAGCAGATTGGAAGAAAAAAAACAGAGTCAACCCCCATCCGATTCTCCTTCCATCTTCACTGGAAAACCCAAGAGCAGCTCATCCCTGTGCTGCACCCAGATCGTTCACCCCAAGAGCCGGAGCACCCCAGTCTGCTCCCACATCGGCACCTTCCAAGCACTTCTAACTCCTGCACCCCAACGGGTCTGAGTGGAAAGTTCAGGCAAGGAAGAGAAGAACAGCACAGCACAGCACTGGTTTGTTTTCTAAATCAATACATTTTTTCAAATTTATTTTTTAAGAATTACTTCTAATATATCTTTCTCACAGAAGGAGGGTATAGGGAATGTTCTCATTCCATCTGTAAACACTGAAATACAGATCTGGGAAACCAGGGAAGAGACACAAAAAAAGTGCATTTTACAAAATTATCAACTAAAATATATTTTACATGTATTACGTTTCAATTTAAATTCTACCGACTGCATTTTTCAGTTTCAAAAAATATTTCCATATCTAATAGATTAAAAAAGCATGAAATATTTTCATTATGGATAAGACATTTTGATTCATTTACATGCTGTCTGCACAACAGCATAAGCAACCACGCGAATCTCCAACAATGTTCTTGGCCTGAAGCAGATTCTAACATGAGACGAGCCAGGATTTGTCCTCTCCAGACCCAGGGCAAGCACAATTTCTCTTCTACCTGGAGAGGAGCCAGGGCGAAAATAGGAGCCAGGGGGAGAGGGGTCAGAAGAAGGAGTTTCAGCGAGTTACTGTGGTTTCCAGGGTTGGCTTCCCAACCCCTCCCTGACTGTGCAGCAATGCTCAGGGTTTGCCCCTCAGATGGGCACTTTTGCTGGAGCTTGCCTGCTTCAGACTGGGGGTCAAAGCTGTCCCTGCCAAGTCAAGTGTGTGCATTTGGGGCTTCCCGTCGCCTTCCTCGCCATCACCGTGCACCATGGCCCCGGGGTGCAGCTGCTCCCTTCCCCTCCTGCACTGGGCAGCCACGATCCCATCTTTTGCGAGGGGAAGGAGCATCATCCTCCCCCTCCCTGCTAAGGTGGAAGCCACTTGATCTCCTCTCCTAGAAGCAGAGACCACTTTCTCCAACACCTCCTTGCATTTCCATTTGAAAGCCCCAGACATGCTCCCGACTCCCGTCCCAATACAGCCCCACCGTACCAGCAGCCCAACCACCTCGTTCCAAGAGACCACCAGTGCCCAAGATAATTGTTAAGGAGAAATCGGAGCAATTACTTTGACACTACCAGTATCTTGAGGTATAAATAAGATGCTTCACCCACAAATTCTTGCTTGCGCACCTAGAATCAAGCCTCCTGGAGCCACGTGGTTTCCCCTGGGCTATGCAGGCGAGAATAAAATCGGGCTTCTCCAGCATCCTCTGCAACACTGAGCAGGAATCGTCCACTGACAGCAGGGAGACGCTTGCTCTGCTCAACCACTGTGGCAGGCGCCGTATCTTGTCACCTCCTCTCAAGTCACCTTCTTCTAGACACATTCCTCTCTTTGGTTTTGTAGAGCAAATCTCTGGAGAACTCCTCTGTTACCAAACTATCTCCACGTTATGGATTTGACGCTGTGGGGTTTTCTCTCTAGGCCAGACAGACACGCAGCCATCGCAGCAAGCCGACGAGCCTTCCGGTTCCACCGTGCTGGCATCCCCAGGGAGCACACAGGCAGCGCTATTTCCACTGACAGGACAACATTAAAGCAATATGAACACTTCCACTGTTTCACATGAGTTTAGAAGCCTCACAAGACCAGAAAAAACGCAGCTCCCTAGTTTCAACGAGCGACTCCAGCCAGCAGGAACATGTGCCGAGTGGGTGTTGATTCTCCTTCTTTACGTTAGTGCAATCTGTAAACAGGCTCCCAGCTTTGCGTGAGTGACTCAATGGACTGTTACACCGTCCTTTGGTTTGCTTTAGAATTAACTCCAACAGTTTGCGTTAAGATAAACTAACATCTCTTTAGGGTTTATATATGTAAGGCAAGAGGCAACAATTATCTGCGGGGCTCGGGTCGCATTTATCAATGCAAACCTTTCCCAAAGCTCAGTTCCTTTCACGAGTCACAAAGTCACTTTGGTGAGCTTGCTCGATGCCACAGTGAGCTGGGAGAGGGGAGGCTGCAAGGCAGCACTGAGACAGCGCTGCTAATGGCTTCACCAGCGGCAGGACAGTCACGTCAGTGGAGGGGGCTTCCAATTTAAAAAGAAGTCAAAAACACTCACGAAGAGTTTGCAGTTTCACCCTCCAGCCTCTAGCTTCTTCACACCAAAGATGCACGGGGTTAAACAGGGGCTGTAAAAGACATTACAGGAAAACAAACTGGGAAGAAAGAGAGTAAACCCACTTCTATGGCTACGGCCCCCATAGCCATCAGAGGAAGCGCAATACTCGGGAGAGAAAACGCCGTTTTCCAGCAGAGCCCACTTTGTGTGCTCCCAGCTTCTCCCCGCTGACGCTGCGCTCTATGGGGCACGAGGTCCTCTGGGCTAGGGCACCTGTGACAGACACACGGCTCTCCATAACACTGCGCTGGGATGGAAAGCCTCCGATCCCACCATGCTCCCGATCTGCCACGGAGCAGATTTCCAAGCCTGGCTGCTAAGCCTCAGGGCAGGTGGTGAATCACAGAATAGCTCTTAAGAAAGGGAGGGGAAGAGAAAGAGGGAAAATAGGGGTCACCTCTGTCCCCGATGGAGCAAAATCTACACAAGCACGACACAAGGCCACTCTGCAGCCAGGTAGCTTCCAAAGCAATGGTTGTATTTTGAAGCAGCTCTTGCTGACGAGGAACCCTCACAGTCTGTCCTGTGGGCTGAAGGAGCCTGCCGTGCTCTGCCAGGAACTGGTCTCAGTCCTCACACTTCACATCAGGGCACGAAAACCACAGAACCATCACAGCTTGGCTCACCCAACGCACCAAAGCATCCCTCCTGCACCTTTCCACCGTTCCCACCAGCGATGGCTCTGAATTCAGTATACTGGCTTTTATCCCCTGCAAACCCCTCCCAATATATGCATCTCTAGATACATATATAGATATAGATTTACATAAGCAAGTACCTATATCTATATACATATATTTATTTTATATGTATATATTTTCATTTATGCTTTTAATGAAGTGCTGTGCTTTCAACCACCGCCTTCCTCCACAGGGATCTGCTCCCACGCACGCTTTTCAGTCCCAGGAAAGAGCGCTGGGCGCTCTCATCTGCAAGCAGCACAGGGTTAAGCTGTCGAGAGTGCACAGATGTCGGCTCTCCAGTGCCGCTCACCCTCGCCGTGGTTCGACCGCAGAGCGGTGCTACTGCGGGTTCTTCAATATGCGCCCGTGTCTGAAGTCGTAGACGTGACGACAGAGGAAAACCAGCTCGGGGTCAGTGTCCTCGGGCACCTTGCGATGCAGAGGTGTGGAGTACTCTTCTGAAGGAGGAACCATCATGGTTTTCCTGCCTGGGATCCCTTCGACTCGACGCTTTGCCAAGGCACAAAATCTGCAATGCAATTCCATTAGAAGAGTTAGCACAGACGCCTTTGCTCTCCCGTGGTTTGTGTCAGTGTTTCACTGCAAGTCACAACTACGGCTGCCCAAGGATCGTAGAATGGTTTGGGTAAGAGGTGAAAGGTGAAGACGAGGAGCATGGAGGAGAATTAAGCTTTGCTCAAGAGGAGGATGTGACAGAGCTATTGCTTTTGAGCCCACCCTGAGCTGTAGGAAGTAGCACAATGGTTTATATTTCTATACTGGTCGATGTCTTACAGTACAGGAGATGACTGCACTTTGCTTTTACTACTTTGGCCTCGTTTTTGTTCATTAGCCCCAGAAGAATTTTATGCATCAGGCTATTTAGACAAACAAAGAATTTGGGATTCCTTCAGAGAACATCCCTCAAAGGTGACCTTACCCACAACAGCACAAAAGAAGTCCTGCCCATAGCTATTCCAGAGGACTGGGCTGTTAGGTAAGGAATGAGCTGTTTGGATCCAAAGCTTCGGGTTTTTTTGGTGTGTTTTGTTTTTGGTTTTTTGGGTTTTTTTAAAAGAGTTTTCAAAAGAAAGACCAAAATTCAACTTACTAAGAGTTTGTAAACCAGTTTGGTTTTAGGATTTCAAACAGTAGAGCCCTGGGCTAGGAGCAGGAGGACTCAGAATGTGAGTGCATTAGGGTTCATACATCCCCTCCATGGTCAGACTGCACAGTCAACAAGATGCACCCAGCAAAACTGAAGAGATCTGAAGCACTATTATGCATTATAGATTTCTGTGTCCCTTCAACCCCTATCTTCATTCTGCCCTGAGCATCCACCAGAGAATGGCAGTTTTGATTAAGGATGCTCGGAAGTTCTCACTGACAAAGTTTCAATTCAATCAGCAAGAGCTTAACAGTAAAAGCCTCCGTCACTACTGAGCAATGCTGCTGCCAGAACACACAGACCTGTGAGCATACACACACACCAGGGTCTAGCAGCACCACTGACAAAAGCGTATCAGCAGGCTTTTTGGGTAGCTCTGGTACCTGCACACCACAGCAGACACAGATATAGGATGATATCCTGCCTTGCTTAGTTTTTAGCTTCAAGTTCTGCGTTTTCCTGCAGTGTTCTCCACTGACATCCACATGCTGTGATACCAAGGTCATAAAAATACAAACATTTGTGGGCCCCAAAGCATGTATCTTACACAAACCAGGCACATAATGAATCCAGAGTGGAAGGAGCACTTGCAGAGTGCAGTAGCAAACTTGTATGTTGAGTGAGTGCAAGTCATCCAGCTCCAGCTAGACCAAAGCCTGCAGGGCTGGGACAGTTCTGCTGGGTGATGGTTGGTAAGAGTGACAAGAACTGGAGCCAGATGAAAGTCTCTGGAACAGCAGCAAGTTAAGAGCACCACCTACCTGCAGTACTCTGCAAAGGTCAGCACGTAGCATTTCTCCTCTATGCAGGCAACACTGTTTTCGTCCTGATGCCGGGATGCAAAGATCTCATTCTGCAAGAGAAGGAAGGAAGAGGTCACCCAGCTGGCCAGGAACCCCAGGGAGGTAAGGCCAGCTCCACACCTTCACCCATCACGTTAAAGGGGAGTCTACCAAAGCGTGCTTGGCAGGGAGTGTTGATCTGCCTGAGGGTA
>NW_010197801.1:1807-2076 GCF_000695765.1 Mesitornis unicolor | reverse complement strand
GGGTCCCTGGGGGCAAGTGGGCATCCCCAGGGATGAGGGGGGGTCCCCAGGTTGGACACTCACCCTCTGCCATGGGGTACGCTGCGTAGAAGTCGCGCCGCCTCTTCATCTCATCTGCAGGAGGAGGGAGGAGGAAGGTGATGGGGAAAAGAAATCACACGAAGAAGACAAGGGAGACAGGAGAGCAGAGAGGGGAGCAAGAACAAACCCCAAATTCCCAAGCGCCTGCTCCCCTCCTGGTGTGGATGGACCCATAGGAGGGCAGTGGG
>NW_010197801.1:0-1727 GCF_000695765.1 Mesitornis unicolor | reverse complement strand
CCCCCACGTTTTTCCTTCCAAGGACAGGCAGGCACTTGGGGAGCAAATGTGTGGCCCCTGCTTTGCTTTTCGCGGCTCCCCCCAGCAGCACCCCCTGGGCTGGTGGAGCATGGGATGGGCACCATTGGGATGGGCACCATTGGGATGGACCCATCCCTGCCCACTCACACCATGCATTTTCCTGCTGTCCCCAGTACTGGGGCAGGGGCGCATGTGGGCAGCCCGAAATCCAGGAACTATTTAATTTTAAACAATTAAAAGGTACCTTTGAAAAGCCCCGGGACCAGCTTGTACACTATGTCCTGTAGGGTTTTATCTGACCTGGGGGGTAAAAAAGAAATAGGAAATGAGAGAGAACTCAGCCGGATTTGGGAGCAGGTTGCTTCTTTGGGCTGCCAAAAGCTGCCCTGCACCACGCACCCCCATGCACCACAAACACCACATCCCCACTATCTCCCCTCAAGGAAATTCCCAGCACAAAACCCCAACTCCCCATCCCACGGTGATGCCACAGCCCTGTCTCGAAGGTCTGAACTCACTGCAAGGGGTTAACGCTGGAAAAAGAAAGAAAACCATTAAAAAAAATCCTTGCAATTGCCAGGGATGATGACAGCAGGATTTGGGGGCCAGGATCCGTTTCAGTAGTCAAAACGATTACAAAAACACACCGAGAACTTAAATAAAATCTGAGATCAGCAAATGTTTCTGCAAGTTTTAATTTGCATCTCATTTGATTTTGGGACTCGGCTGCGCTTCAGGGCTCAGGCTTTGATTCCCCTCTGTCGCAGGGACACGAGGCAGCGTCCGCTGTCAGGGTTGGGTACAGGAAAGCAAAGCAGGCTCCCCAAAATGTGAAGGTCCCCAGGCTGGGTGTTCCAAAGCACTCGAGGAACCGGGGGAGCCCAAGTCCCATCCCCAGCACAGAGCTGGAATGGGATTGTGCTGGCAGGCTCGGGCTGGGGACCCCGCGGGCAGGGCATCTGGCACGGCTTAAAAGCAGCAGCTCAGCCAAATAATAAAAAAATGTCAAAAACAAAGCAAAGAGCAGCGGGACTGGTGAAAAGTAAATTATGTCTGCAATTATTTCCACTTTCATAATAAGGCCTTTATTTTAAAGAAAAACAAATGACCGTACCCTGTATTATTTTTAGCCCGGCCGTGTCTTTCATCCCTAATTCCTCGGTGATGTCACTCCGGTTCACGAGGCCCCGCTGTGATTTTATTTATAATACATACCCAGAGAATTTGCTTTATAATTTACAGCAAGCTAATGAAAAAGCAACCTCAGATGCTTGATTGGCAGCTTAATTACCAGCCGGTCGCTGCCCTTGCATGAGTCAGCCCCATTCAGCCCAGCACCGTGGCGCTGGGTGGGGGCCGGGGTGCCACGGGGGACACGGTGCCACGCGTGGGCAGCACCTTGGGCTCCACACAGCGCCCTCAGCACCACGCAGCACCAGGCCTGGTGCTTTGGCGCTGCCACGGCACCAATTTGGGAAGCGAAGGGGAAAGCGAGCCCCTTGGTGGGTGCAGCTTTCTATGGCGGGCGATCCCGGTACGCCTGCAGCAGCACCTCTGTCCAGATGTGCCCCACATTTCCCCCCCGCCGGGACCAAAGGGGGTGCAAAGGGACCGCACCAGGGCTCGGGGACAGCAGCACGGCCACCGGCACGGCACCGCTGGCACGCACGGCGCCCGTCTGCGGCGCGGGCGGGGATGTTTCGGCG
>NW_010197800.1:0-1400 GCF_000695765.1 Mesitornis unicolor | reverse complement strand
TCACAAGACTGGATTTATTTTCCCCGTTTTCACAACACCCTGATGGCTGAAATGGTGTGATTTGAAGTGCAAAGTTCAAGTTCAATATATCTAGCCAAAATATTCACCGGGAGGAGTCACCAGCAGTTGATCAAGCCGAACAGAAAACCAGCCAGGAAAACAGTGGCTCATAGAGTGGTCCTGACTATTGCACCGGTTATCCATGAATATGAAACATGTGCTGCAATCAAGCAAGCCAAGTGGCTAAAGCCCATTTTCTTTGGAGGACAATGGGTTTTAAATATAAATAGGGAGGAGCCTGACAGATTGACTATATTACACTGCCACAAACTCACCAAGGAAAATGCCATGTGCTTACAATGGTGGAAGCAACTACTGGATGGCTAGAAACATATGCTGCACCCCATGTCACCACCTGGAAAACTGTTCTAGGCCTCGAAAAGCAAGTCTTGTGGTGACATGGTATTCCAGAAAGAATTCAGACGAGGAGACTAATTTCTAAAACAGTCTCGTAAGCAACTGGGCCAAAGAGCATGGTATTGAGTGGATATATCACATCCCCTGTCATGCATCAGCCTCTGGGCAAGTTGAACAATACAATGGACCGTTGAAGACTACATTGAAAGCAATGGGTGATGGAACTTTCAAAAACTGGGATACCCATTTAGCAAAAGTCACCTGGTTACTCAACACCAGAGTGTCTGTCTACTGAGCTGGACCTGCTCAATCTGAACTTTTACGTACAGTAGAAGGCTGCGGAGAAGCATCAACAGGCTGCAAACCAAGGCGCTGCAGAAGCTGGGATTCCCATGAGAACATTATTAAGAGAACACGAACAGCAGCCGGGATTTATACAAAGACAATCTTTAAGAGATTAAACTATGTTATTATTAAGTATAACAGGACCTTGGGCCAGCCTAAAAGTAGGAGTTTCAAAACTACACAAAGCACTGTGGGCCTGGGTTATCTCGACCAGAACACTGGTTGAATGGTATGCGTGGTGTGTGACAGGATATCTCGGTCTTGGATCACCTGGCCATAAAGTATGGGAATGATGGATGGGAAAGTGCTGTTGTATGTAAACATCCTGATTGGCTACATAGTCGGGTCCTTCTCTGTAGCTATAAAAGCTGAGGTAGAAAATATAAAACTTCACTTGGCATTCATCTGCTGAGTCGGTTTCTTGTTTTCAGCTCACAGCAATTGGTGCCTGAACAGGATTTTTAAGTGACTCCAGTGGCAACTTTGCAGCCGAAGCTGGAAAGACGGCAAACAGGATTTTTAAGCAACTCCAGTGGTGACTCTGCAGCCAAACTGGGGAGGAAGGTAAACTGCGCGCAACGGCTTTCAGTACTTGCTGTTGAACAGCAAGTGCGCGGCTGCGGTAACATGGGGCAATC
>NW_010197799.1:0-548 GCF_000695765.1 Mesitornis unicolor | reverse complement strand
CATGCCTTTTAGAACAAAAGGCTGAAGCTTTAGAGAGAGCGGCGAGAAAGCACCCCCTCCTCATTGTTCCAATCCTAAAGTCAACCGCGCGTGCAGACCCCGAGGACTGGGACAGGGACCTGTGGGGAGATTCGACTGAAAGCGATGTTGACGAGATAGAGAAGTTGGAGGAGTTAGAGGAGAAGAATGTACAGCCACTTACTAAAACCGAGAGGCATATGGGTCCCCGAGGTGGTAACTTGAAAGCAATGTGGACGAGCTAGAGAAGTTGGAGGAGTTAGAGGTGAAGAATGTACAGCCGCTTATTAAAACCGAGAGGCATATGGGTCCCTAAGGTGGTAACTGCCGCGTCACCACTCATGTAACTCCTTGGACGGGGCCCAGACTTGCGGACCTCCAGACCAAGTTTGTGCACCAGCCAGGAGAGACGGAGATGGAGTTTTTGTGACGCGTATCTTTAACTGAGCGGGATCGCATCTTGTTAAGTGATGAGGAAGCAGGCGGATTTTGGGGCCTGGGAGTGTTCTTGAACGAGGGGCTGGCAGGGG
>NW_010197798.1:0-259 GCF_000695765.1 Mesitornis unicolor | reverse complement strand
GGGATCTCACCTTATTGGGGTGACTCTGCTTGAGCCCCGCTTGGAGGCCACTGGTGAAGTAGGAACTGGGGGACCCTGAGTAAAAGGGGGGCAGGGGGGGCCCCAAATTCCCCCTCTCGAAGCCGGGCGACGCCGAGAGCTGCAAGGGGAAAGGGTTTGGGGGGGGCAAAATTCATTGGGGGGGTCCCCAATTTGCCATTAAACCCCCCCCAAAATTGAAAGGGGGGGTTGGGTTTTACCTTGTGTCTGCCGTGGCCGC
>NW_010197797.1:0-5231 GCF_000695765.1 Mesitornis unicolor | reverse complement strand
ACTCTGGGTACGTCCTCAGCATTTCCAGTGCCTGTGTGGTACGGCTGGAAACCTCCAGAAAACACTCCCACATTCGTCAAAAGGCTTTTACAAGGGAGAGTCTGGGCTGCATCCTTGATTCTGAATTAAATCTGCCTGCAGAAAGAGGAACCAAAGAATGCGCTCAGCCGGTTCTTTAAAATATTTTGACTGCGGTGACATTTATAGGTGGCAGGAAGACCTAATTTACTGTCATTTTGCTTTCAGCGGTCTCGAAAAAATTTGGCGAGGCTCACGCTTGAGAGATTCTGCCCAAAAGAAACTTGGATGCAGAGCGAGCCCAGGCGCTCGGAGCGGAGCCGGGATGCGGGGGCTGAGCGGGCACGGCCGCCACGGAGCAAAGCACCCCGGGACCCACAGCTCGGCCAAAATCAAAGGGGGATGGAAGGCAGGAAAGGGAAAAGCGAGGAAAAAAAGGACTGGCCAGCAAGAAGATGAGTGTGAGATGGGCACACGGGTTCATCACAAAATACAGCGTGTTCTGCCGGCCGCCCCAGGGAAGGCTTTGTTGTAGCATCTTTGATTCCTGCATCCATCTCCCCACAATGCCCGTAATGTACTTTCAAACACGGCTCCATTTGAAACGAAAATTTCCATTAGCCAATATTTGTCTGAGGCAGTTTCTTTGAAGAAAACACTGCTCTGCAGCGATCTCCACACTAATTAGAGGAATTAAGAGAACGATGAAAGTGCAGTGCCTGTATTTTCTTTGCCGGGCTTTCAAGAAAGCTGTCTTTTAAGCACTGAAGTTTAAGGCTTTTTTTTTGGTTTTGGTTCTAAGATCCCTTGGAGGGAGATGTAATTCAATTCAGTTTGCGAGGGGCACCCTTAGGTGTTCCCAGGGCGAATCACAGGAACGGAGCGGTGCTGTTCAAAGGCAGAAACTTCGGCAAAGCCTCACTGGGAAAAGCTGCGGGCAAGGGGGGAGACCGGGCTGGAGGGGCTGCCTGGACCATGGACCCTGTCTGTCCGTCTGTCTGTCCATCTGCCTGCACCCCACGCAGGTGGCAGCGCCCATAGGAGCACAGCCGCGGTACCAGCGGGTTCAGAGCCACCCCATAACTCATCCCTGCCGGGAAAGGGAAGATGGGCGCCCGATCTCGTTAGCAAAAGGGACACAAATTACCTTGGTTTTAATGGATGAGCCTGTCCAAAATACTTTGACGTACGACTGCTGGTTCGCATGGGGTTAGCCACAGAACTGGAGACTTACTCTATGAGAATATTTGGCTTAATTTTCAAATTCAATTTATGGAAAGTTTCTAGACTAAAAGAGCCAACTAAACAGTGAAAGAGCTGAAGCTTTGAGAAGTTGTTTTGCTGAACTCGGGGAGATACAAAAAGCCCACACAGCAGAAAAACAGATAAACCATCCACGTCCTGCCCTGCCCAAAGCAGAGGAGCCACGGCGCTGGCGTCCCCTTGGTGCTGGACTTTTCCTTTCGGCCCAAAATCCACACGTCCCTCGCCTCAGCCGGGAGCCTGGCATTCCCCTCTGCCCTCCCAAAACACGGCCTAAAGGCATCGTTCTTCTTCACATCCCCTAAAATACCCCATGGAAACATACAGATGCTTAGAAAATAAACCCAGGGCTATTTAAACACTGCACTGGAAAGAATTATGAAATCTATACGTACACGTGTGTATATATGCAAGCTTTAAAACGCATTGCCATCAGCAACTGAGCCTCGAGTATATTTATCTGTGGAGCCCGCTGAGTGCGCTGCTGTGTTCTCCATGAAACACAAGCTCAGAGATGTTTGCCAGACCCCTGAATCACCAAAGTTTATGGAGATTTCGGCCTTGCAGGCACAATCTGGGACTCCCGAGTTAAAGCTGCTTTAAAAAGCCAAACATACAGACACCCTTGTAACAGCCCGCACCAACAAAAATAAAGAAGTCATAAGATACTTGGAATGTTATGTCATCTGGAATAAACCGAGCAACAGACTGGGAATTTTAGGATCTTTTCTCAAATAAGAAAACGGGGAGATAGGCGGTTTCTGTTTTAAGCTGGAAATAATCTCTCTAATCCTCTTGAGCACAAAGCCAACCCCACATCTAAAATAGAGAACACAGTGAACCCCCAGAGACATCTCCCTAAATCCCCTGCCTGGGCCAGCGTGGAGAAACGCCCCTGTGTCCCCCGGCCGATGACCGGGGAGGAGGCTCCCTTTGCTGGCTGCAGCATCTGCTTTTTTATTGCCAAATTCAGCGTTTTTTCCCCTCTCTCCCCATCCCAGCCCACCCCAGTGCCACCCAGCGCCCTTCGGTCCACGCTGATGGTGAGCTCTGCAGCTCATTTTGGCACACAACCGGACACCGCACTGCTGCTGTGCTGTCCCAAACCTTGCTCTTGCGGCCTTTAAATATTTCCTGTGACACCAAACCACATTTGGGGTGGCTTCACCCCAATCTGCGCGAGATGCTGCAGGTTGGCTTTCTGCTGCCGAGGGCGTTTCATGCCCTCCCAGACAGAATTATGTGCAGATCTGATCTTACTCGACAATTTCCATGTTAGATTTGATGATCTTAAAGCTCTTTTCCAACCTAAACGATTCTGTGACTCTCTTAGGGGTGTCCCAGGGCTCTTCCCCATTTCCACAGCACCGTGGCAGCCCCTTGCAGCTCTGTGAGGAGACAGCAAAGGTGCAAACCCCAACCAGACACACGAGGAGGTACCGAGGGAGGCAAAGACAAAATAATTGTGCATCACGACCCTGCTTTGAGGCAAAGCTTTGAGCTGCAGCTTCCCTGAGGACGTGGGGTTGGGGACCCTCCCACCAGCTCCAGGCCACCCACCCCACTGGGACCACAAACCCCAGGCCCAGGCCCAGCACACGACCGTGGCCTGCTCATCTTAAAAAGAACTTCAGATAAGGCTTTTCCGCAGCAGCTCTGATTACAAGATTTTACCTAATCCCGAAAAAATGCCATTTTCTGCTTGGCGGTCAGAAGATCCACCCCTCAGGGCCGGCCTTGGCGATTAAACCCAGATTAGGCCCAAGCCCAGCGTTTCAGGGCCTAGGCCGAGGTTTGCGTTGCCAGCTGGGGTTGTCCCTGTGTCACACGACGGTGACAGCCACAACCCGGGTGCTCAGGGCTTTAAACCCCCGAATGAGGGTGACAGGGAAGGGTCTCGGGGGTCCCCAGCCCCGAGCCGCCGGCCCCAACGCCGCCTCTCCTCCCTCAGGCGGCCACAATGCGGTGGAAGGAAGAAGAAATGGCTTTGTTTTGCCCAAAAGCCTCGCCATTAATCAAGTCCCGATTTCCTCACGGTCCCGTTTTACCCTCCCCGAGTGCACGGGGCAGTTTGAGCCCTGTCACCCCGTGCCCACCATGAGGTTTGCTTTGCGATTTCCAACCAACGGAGAGAGGCGGAAAATGAAGCAGGCGGCCACAATGCGGTGGAAGGAAGAAGAAATGGCTTTGTTTTGCCCAAAAGCCTCGCCATTAATCAAGTCCCGATTTCCTCACGGTCCCGTTTTACCCTCCCCGAGTGCACGGGGCAGTTTGAGCCCTGTCACCCCGTGCCCACCATGAGGTTTGCTTTGCGATTTCCAACCAACGGAGAGAGGCGGAAAATGAAGCTAAAGGAAAAAAGAAATGTCTTTGCTATATCAGGCATTGCTCAGGTGGCATTGAGAGTTCACTGCAACGCGGGAACCTCCCGAAAAGGCTGCCCTCCCTGGGACACCCTCCTGGGCTCTCCCACCCAGGAGGAAAAGGACCCCTCAGAGCACAAATTACCCCATTTTCAGAGCAAAACGCGTCAATACAAAAAAAAAGCCCAGTGTATTTTTCCGGTTTTTTTCCAAATTAAAAGAGGCTGAACACTGGGGTGGGAGCAGAGCGGGTGAGGATCCAGGCTTCTCAGGGACAGCAGCCCTTGATTTATGAGAAAATGTCTTAACCAGAAGTCCCAGAGATGCCATTTGGGAGAGCCGTTCCCAAAGTGGCTGACGGGAAGGCAGGATGAGGGTGGGACTCGCTCCTGAGCCTCCTGCACCTCCAATTATTCATCAGGAATATAAACAACACCAGCAGAGGAAAAGAGAGCCATGAAATCCACGGCAAAACACAGGCAAGGGAGCAAGAGGGACTGAAGAGGTGGTGCAGGTCAAGGGCTCGTTGCTGGCAAATCCCAACCCGTGACGGGCAGACACTGCCTGCTCTCCCCTGCCTGCTCCATCCATGGTCTCTGTCTGGTCTTACATTAATCTATTTATTTTTCTTCCTTTTTAAAAGCATTGCTGGGTTCCTGTCTCCTGAACCTCATTCATCCCCCTGAAACGGGTGATACACATGGAAAACACAGCTTGAAACCACGAAGCACATCGGTTCTGCACCTCACTTGGGAAGAGGGAAGGGATTATTTCAGAAATACCCCGACCCGTGAGCCTGGCCTGCAAGAAACGTGGGTGCACAGAGGGAAACCTGCTCATGCACAGCGAGAGTGGCTGCTTCCCCGTCACGACAGCTCATCGATCACTGCTGTCGCAATTAGCAACCTCAGCTGCAACCGGGCACCTTCCTGGCTGGAAACCGAGCGCTCCGACAGCTGCGATCCCGGCTCCCGATCCACTGTGAGAAACACGGGATTTAACTGCGGGATGCAAAACCCCAGGGCCAGAGACAGAGGGCAGGGACAAGGCTGCTGCTGCTGCAGCCCCTCGCACAACCTGCCCCGGCCTCTCCGCCTCCATTCACCCAACCACGTCACGAGTATCTGTAAAAAAATCCCAAACGGAGCAAAAAAAGCAGCGGAGCATTCCCAGAACTCCAGCGAAAAAGGCAGAAAGAACAGTACTTATTTTGTGACAGCCGTGGAGATCATCCCTTTGCACCCACACAGCGTTGCCACGAGTTTACCAGGGTTTTATAGGAAAACAGACCCACCCTGGAGGATAGGGTTTTTCCACTGCATGACTTAAACTGGCCGAGGGTTGATCCAGCCGCTGTGTCACCCACCGGAGCACACGTCACCTCTTTGCCGTGCTCTGACCGAGCTCTGCTCGCAGAATAAGGTGGCCCTGTCTGTGCTGAGGGAAATCAAAGCTGAATGCGGCTGCAAAGAGGCCCTGGGCTTCTGCAGCCTGCGAGCGACTCCCCGACACGCTCCTGTGTGCCCTCAGGGGGCTGTCTAGAAAGAACAGATTTAATAATAATAATAACAATAACAACAACAATAA
>NW_010197796.1:322-11566 GCF_000695765.1 Mesitornis unicolor | reverse complement strand
CCCCAGTACCCCCTCACACGACCCCCCAGCACTCCCACACCCCTCAATACCCTCTCAAACCACCCTTATGACACCCCCAACCTCCAATACCCCTCAAACAAGTCCCCCAACATCCCCCAAACCCCTCCCCTGACACCCCTAGCTCCACAGTACCCCCACCAAGCCATGCCTCCCGTGGTCCCTTCAAGCCTGGCGGACACGTCCTCCACCTGGCAGCCCAGCTCAAAGAGCCCCAGCTCTTTCAACCCCTCCTCGGCCATCACTGTCACTGGCTCTGGTGCCGCCATCTCGTCAGCATCATGTAGGTGGCTGAGATTGGAAATAGCTCTGCACAAAACTTCATCAATATCTTCCACAGTTCTAAGATACCAGAAGAGGCTTTTACAGAACCAAGTTGGAAAAAGAGTGATTTGTGTCCTGTATCAAAAGCTACGAGTGTGAAAGAGTCACCTGATGATGTGAAGGATGAAGACACTGATTTACTTGGTTTTTCTTCTGCAGAAACCAAAACTGATTTTAAACTTGGGCTGTGTGGTGGCAATTCACAAAGTCTAGAAAGACTCTTCAGTCACAATACTGAAGAAAAAAATGTTCAGCCAATAGTTTAATCAAATGGTGGGCTGAGGGATAACCAGTTCTAGCTCCATCAGCAGACATGGACAGCAAAACTCTGGGAGATATTGATGAAGATTTGATATCATATTATTTAAATAAAGTACTTCATTCAGACATTTAATTTTTTAATTAGAAATTTTACAAGCAAATAAATTTTAAAACTTAAAATAATTTTAACTTCTTCTAGAAAATACTGAGGTTAAAAAATTCTCAGTGCTGGTGTGATCCTTGAGAAAAAACAGTATAGAAGGGAATTATTGTTTTCGCATTGGATATAAAGTCATTTTGGGGTGTTACTCATGTGATAACCAGTAGCAAACACACTGTTCTCTTGCATAGGATAGATGAGTTCACATAATCCTGATTGACTGCTGCCAGGTACAAGTGTTATCTCAATAATACGGTGAGACCAGAGTGACTCTGATAGATTAACTGGAAAATAGATAAATTCTTCTCCATCAGAAGTTACACATTGCTTTCACACTTTTACCTTCTGTAGGGATTGTGCCATAACTGACAGATAACTCAGTTTCTACCAAGAGAAGTAACTGTCCTCCTATCTGCATTCATACATACATCAACAAGAACACCACAAATGTACACAGAGAAATCCAAGAACAGTGAAAATGTCAAGAATGGCATTAATCTAAGAATAGTCACCACTGAGTTAACAACTTACAGATGTATTGTCTTTTTTAGTTAAACTTGTTTTAGTCAAGACAAAGAAAGGGTAAAAGTAATCTTATCCTAAAATGTCTAGAATATATCAGATTAGTTGTATTTTGAAAGTCTCTGCAGCTCAGATGTAAACAATGCATGTATCTAAAAAGAGGTGAAACACCATGATTTGTATCATGGAACAGTTTAAAAACCGTATCTTCAACCATGTTTATCACACAGGTATATTTAAAAGAAATAATTGAACAATTAAGGCATATAATAGTTCATTGTTTCTTCTTGGACTATAGATACACACTTGAGCTTGAGGTAGTTTTCATGTACTGTAGACTGTGTATCATATTATCATGTCTATTAAAAATGACAATTTTTATCATATGCCCTATAATTGCTCATAAATAATTCTTTGTTAACACGCTCACGTATTATTTCAGAATTTACATGTATTAGTGGTCAAGATGAAAAAACAGGAATGAAGTGTGGTTGCAATACAAAGAAGCTATGATAATGGCTTTCCATGTACAGGGAAGACAGAGGTTATGCATGATCAGGATTTAAATCTTCACATCTTTTAAGTTTCAAGGTAGATGAAATAGTTTATGTTGTTTACAAGTCTAACAAGAATATTTTTTGCATGCAAGCTTGCTAGCATAACTGTTCTATGAGAGTATCACAAAAAATAAATTTATCACACAGGATATTTATTCACACACTAAATTCTGTGCAGATTTAATTCTTTAGTAACCTGACATCTGAAGGAAATTTTTGCCTATTTCTGTAAGTTGCATTCCTCTTTATGAACACTGAATGATGAAAATCATATATTTCAGACAGCCTTGGGCAGATATTTTTCTGAATGGTTTATAGTATATATACAATTCTTAAGAAATGCACAAACTTTTGCCACCAGTAAAAAATTACAGACTTTTAAAACATTTCTATTCTACAGTAAGAAATATAGTATCGTTTAGAAGGGTGATTTTTTTTTTCTTTCCAGAAATCAAAATATATAGCATATCTGAAAATCAGATCATACGTCTCATTCAGTTCTTCAAAACTGTGGGTTGTCTTCCTTTGTTCTAAACAATTTCTCTTGCCTTGCTTTGCCCTTTTGTTCATATTTTAATGAGAAATCCCATTTTATACCTTTGGATTTCACTTTGGTTCCCATGGAAATTTTTACTTTTGAAAAACCAACATATTCTAAGGACAAAACATTTTGGCATGAACTTTCTCAGTGTTCTATTATCTGTCATAAATTATTTGCAATTGATAATTTATTAAGTAAATATGGCAACCATAATATTACATGAGTACATTTTTTAAAGTTTAGAGAAAATTATTTCTCTTTATAAAGACTAGAAATGCTTTGAAAGTATTGCCACAGGCAATGGTAATTATAAGATAGGCTGAAAGATAAGAAATTCAGTCCACTGAGTATTTGTACCGTTCTACCTCCTATCTTTCAAAAAGCTGCAAAGGTAATGATGAATTTTACTTCTACATGAATGTACCACATAATGCACTGCATGTGGATAATGGATGACTATTGTTTGTAAAAAAAAATATATCAAACCACACTGTCTTTTATGTCATTCTCTTTGGACTATAGATAGGTGTATGGGTGCAGTGGAGAAACAGGATGTCTAAGAATAACCATAGTAGGGACTAATGTAATCTGGACCAAATGGAACGGTTGATCTCCAATAGATTCTGTTCTTGCATTGAGTTCTGTAGACAGTATTACAAAAGAAAAATAGCTAAAACTTAAGTTGGACAAATTTCAGAGGACTAAAAAGTTTGGTTTTGATGAATAATTCAGATCTTTTTGAATTCAGACTTCTTCTGACCACTCCCAAAGAGTAGAAAATCTTATGACAACAGTGCCTGCAGACAGTTTTTCAGTACCTTGTAATATCTTAATTGTTCTAAAAAAAATTATGTTTTTGCTGTTTTGAGCACCATATAATTTTGAGTCAGTACCAAACACTTTCTGTCATCTCAGATAAATTACCTTACTAATCTGACTGATGCATCTCAGGATATTCAGATCTTCTTAGAGTCAAGTTGTGGTTATTCCTGAGATTTCATTTTAAATCTTCAATGTACTTTTTCTTTAAGACCCCTGACTCCAGAGATGAAAGTAAAGAAGGACTACAGGTGACAGTTAATCTGAAAAGTATTTTGTTTTCAGTATGATTGTATATTTAGTATCTGTATATTTAATACCAATTTATATTAATATACAACTTTACTTTCCATAGTGTTTTATATGTTTTTTTAAAGAATGATAATAAATAGCATTCTATGGATAAAGTTTTTCGATCTTCAAGAAATTTTTCATGTGCCTTGGTTTTACGTAAAAATATGGTAGGAGTGGATTAATTTTGTTTCATACCTGCTGATTTAAAATTTATACTTCTTCTAAATGGTGAATTTATAGATATATCCATGTGGCAGATACACCCACCCTACTAAAGACCTGAGAAAGACCCAACAAAGACAGTGCTAAAGTTTCTCGCCCTGGTGGCGCCAGGACTGCCTCCCCCCTCACAGCTCATATCTGGTCCACACAATGGAGGTCAAAGGTGGGAAAGTTGGGGTCCTCAGCCAGTAGGGGGTGACACAACCATGTACTGACCACAGATCAGATTCGACCAGGGTATAAATGGGGCCCCATCGGAGGACTCATTTGAGTCGGTCCTCCTCGGAGCAGCGGGTCTGCAGTCGGAGACTCTCCCCTTGAGCTGGGACGCCACTTAAGGTAACTTCTCGAGATTGAGAGCCCTCCCTTTTTGGTGAGTGAGTGAGTGCACATTTTGGATCGTTTGGCCAAAAACTGAAGAATTCTTAACTCAGCTGTGCCTGGTAATATTCCCAACCAGCCTATCAAACCTGTATTTGTTGAATGTCAGTGGGATGTTGTTTTGGTGAATGAAGTGTTGTCTGCTTCATTTCAGTTGCAGATTAAAGCTTGTTTGAGTTCATTATTTGTGTGTGTGTAGCCATTTTGGTGCGATTCCATGACAATCCATTGTATTGTTTTCAGCTTCAGACTGCTTATTTTGATTACTTGTTATTTTCCTAAATGAAGTCACACTGAATATGATCCAAAGTTAATAGAAATCAATGTGAAACATTTCATTTATTTTGACGGATTTTGGACTGAATTTTATTTCATGAAATTTTGAAAGAAAAAGACAGTAAGCAATTTTTTTCAATTAAATATGTTTTGTCTATTTTTTAATTAAAGGAGGAATTATAATTATTCTGTTCTTCTGATTATCTGAGAGTCACTAGACTGCATTACTTTAAGGTTATTTCACTGTTATTTAAATGTTATGACTGTAAAGCAAAATCTTTGAAGTAGGGATATAGTACAAATGTACAATCCTTGTGAAATAACATAACTATTGTCAATCTTTTTTTTCATCTATATTCTTTTTTACGCTGCATAAAAACATTAAAATTTATTTTAGGAAATCACATAATCATATCTTGACTCAACACAACTCAACCCTCTTTACCATCAATCTGCATATTATATATAAGTGTGTTGATGTGATATATATTTATGTTTTCAAGGTCAAATCAAGTCAGTTTTAAACATTTTGCTTTCTACTGCTTCCCGCAGTCTGAACCTGCCAGATGGTTTCTCTGGGTTAACGTTTAATCTAGAATCCCAAAAATACCTTTTATTTCTGTTTCCATCTTTTAAAAAATCAAATACAATGGGCAGTTTAATAACTTTTCTATTTATATATTTTAGGCTGAAGCTGTTCCTCTGTCTTTCAGATCATTTTATACTAATAAATTAAATTTAGATCTTGCCACTGCAGGGGTAATGATAGTAAAGAAATGTCATGCATTACAATAACCTAATTTTAAAAAAAAATTGTAACTCATGAATGGAGTAAGTAAACATCCAGTTATTCACAGCAGTGGAGCAAGTGATCTTTCAGATGAGATGTATAAACATAGCTCCTATTGACTGAGTATCTCTACAGGCTCCTTGTCACTTTTCTGCATGAAAAAATTATTGCATCAAATACTGGACAAACTAATTTGTATAGTTAGATCGAACGTATTTGATTCTATGAAACATTTTAAAGTTTGAGGGTTTAAGTTTCACAACGACTACCAATAATATTATAGGTTTGTCATGATATCCAAATCATCAGTTTCAGTATTTAATCAAAACTTAAAAGAAATAGATATTACATCAACCTCAGAAGAAAGTGTAATGTTTAAAAAATCTAAGAGCTCCTACAGTATTCTCAGCAAAGTTCAAAATAAAGAAGAAAGCAGTCGCTCAGGGGAATGATAAAATGCATCAATATAGCAGCTGTTCAAAATGTCTACCAATTATTAACTAATTATTAATTAAATGATTGGACCTTCAGCCTTTAACTTCTAAAGTCATTATAAGGACCACTTTAACTACTGCCTACATAAAAATCTTCTTTTTAGTAGTTTTCTTTAGATAAGTAAGGGTTTGCAGATAACAGGGCTAAGACCCAATCCACTAGAATATTCTACCACATATGAAAGGAGACTAATTTACCTTTGACATGAAGTATATTTAAGTTTTGTTAATTTAGCAGTATTATAATAAAACTTGGAATGGGTTAAAAGCTTTAAGGTACTTAATGGAATATCTATGTAGCATTTGTGTCTTAAATATAAATAAACAAATAAATCAATAGAATATGCTTCCTCTGTTTATTATGGGATCATGCATAACATATATAGAGAATGAACTAAAGAGCAGATTTATTAATTTAAATATGAAAAGACTATTGAAGAGTACCTTTTCAGAGTTCTTTTCCAGGATGACCCTGCAATATTTGTTTTTCACCCTGTAGGATATGATTTCTTTTCTGATAAATTAGTTTTTACTGATAAGAGTAATCAGCCTGTACTTTGTTGTTTGTGTTCTGTGCAAACCTAACTTCCAGACAGAACTTTGTGTGTGACTTTTCATAGAGAAAAAGTACCAATTTTGACATTCTCACAATTTGACAAGAAAACTTGAAGACTAGCAAGTCACAACTGAAGGCTAAATTGTTATGGGCTGGATTTTGTGTATGTGAACCTGCTATGTCATTAACAGGATAAACAAACTATGTTTTCAGTAAATCAGTAAGTTTCTATTCCTCCTCTTTACAGATCTTTCAGAAGGATCCCAGTTGTCACTGATTAGAAATTTGCCGCATAGTGTAGACATTGTCAGTCAGCCTGGATATTTGAAATCCCTTTTTAATTGGTCATTGTGTTGGAGATCTGACTCTATATTACCTTATGTTACATTTTGATCAAAATTGACTATTTAACTTTTCATTGTCTTTCACAGCTCGACCTACTTTGGCTGCAGGTTGGACTGGAGTCTTATTGCTGGCGGTATAAGTGTCTTTGGGTGCTCTTCTAAGCTTCAAAGACTTAGGCCCAGCAAGGTATTTAGGAAGAGTTCTCCACATTGCAATTATACAGCGTTTCAATAAATACAGCATTTTTGTATTCTATATTCTATGTTCCATATTAAATCATAATAAAAGCACAGTAATTTTTGCCTTGAACAAGAAATAGCATGCCATATTATAATAAGGTTTTTTTATTTTCATTTAGGATTTTTATAATTCTTTGTACTGGTAAATTTTTCACTCCTGTTTCAACTATACATTGTTTCTTCACTGATTTTGAAGGACATATAACATTTCCATTCTTATGATATTATAGACATGTCATGTTCTCAGTATCTAATATCTATTGTAGCAGTTATCAGTCTATAAAGCATTGAATATGAATTAATATACCTCCACTTATTATCTGAATACCACAGTTGTATAATCCAACATTTCTACTATACTATAGGAAAAAAAAAGTACTTAAATGAAGAAGTAAACATTAGTAGAGCTTTAGCAATAAAACAGTAAAGAGGAAAAATCTGAGAATCTGAGACCAGAAAGGTCAGTACAGGATAAAAAGTAAAATTGGCCTAGCACTAAGAGCAATTTTTATTGAACAAAACAATACAACCCCAAATAAGGAGGACATTTTCCATAGAGTCTCTTGCTGTTTCTGAAATGTACTGTTAACATTAGAAATAAAATATAATATGCCAGCTTAAATTAATTTTCCCTTAAATTTATTTACCAGTCCACTGAATATAATTTAAAATACACTTTGGTTGACACCCTTGGACAAGCATGTACCTCAGAGAATGAAATTCCTTACCCACTTTTCATACAATGTAATAAGCTTCCCTAGAAAATTTAACATAGAGAAGGAGGGAAGACTGCAGGAATGTACCTTGTTAATGTGTTAGTTTTACACACACGATGACTGCAAGGAGCTAGACAGAGTGTGGCTTACCCTCAATATAATTCATACTATATATTTTTGCTGTTAGGTGATAGGAAGTTTCATAGAAAGTAAGAAATGGATGGGAATTAATAATCACAACAAGTTAAGTATAAAAGAAGAAAATTATAGTAATAAATTTATGTTTAATAAACATAAATAAACCTATTTATACAAGTAGAGAGGAGAAAGAAGAAGAGCACTAGAATTAGGCAAAATAGGGTTATGGTGGCATCTTTGAATTATTTCTTGATGTGATCAACACATATAGAAAGGGAGGCAAAACCATGGAAGTATCCTCCCTCTTTCATTGAGATTGGTCATAAAATTTGAGCATCAGATAAGAGCCATTTAATACAATGGCTATATGTCATTATTATAGAAAGATATATACATAGAATTATATTTAATGGCTATTAATTTTATGATAACCACTTAATTTTGCTCCTAACCACTTATCAGTCAAATATTCATAAAAGTAAAAGAAATGCATTCATATGTTATTTCATTTATCTTTAAAGATTAGGTACTTTCAAAGAAATTGAAACTTTTCAAACTTCTTCTACAGCAATGTTGATAGAATCATGGATTGGAAAGAAGGAATAGATCATTGTGATAATCCTTGTTCAACCTCCTAAAATATAGGTCAAAACATGTTCATTTTAATGTTATGATATTTATATCAAGCTTTCATAGACTTATATTAATCAAAGAACGGAAGTAGATATGAGGTGCAATTTGTGTGTATACCTCTTGGTCAGATATTTGTCTTCAGTGTAAAAGTTTTTCTTTTGCTCATTCATATTTTGCTTCTTTTATTAGTTAATCCAAAGATTAATGGATGGGTTTGAGTACAGGTGTACAGCTCTGCAAGCATGAACATCCTTCTAAATCCTCACTAACACAGCCTAATTTAATGATGCTAGGATAAATCATAGCTGGCATATTTGTTCACCTCTGTGAGTAAACAACCTGTCACTGCAGTTTATAAATGAAGTTCTTGTTTTTCCTTTTTACAGTTGTGAAGATCTGTGTAATACTGGTTGAACCTCTTATCTTGTGAATATTTTCCACTGGCAGATGTAATACGATCCTCCAGCAAGTATTAGCAACATTGCTGATCTTTCTTTAGTACGGTGGATATTTTCTCATGGTATAACCAACACACAGCTACAGATATCTAGCAGTCTCTTTCTAACAGCATTACTCACATCTGATGCTTCACCCATGAAATCTCATCCTGTATCTTTGGCAAATTATCTTGCATGATGAGAGACTGCTGTCCCCAGCTCTTGGGTAGATTTGAATCGGTGATGGGTGTAACTCGATTATATACTTCAATTTAAATACCAATGGCCATAAGCAGTTTATCTTGTCAGGATAAAATATGTCCCAGCAAAGTTACAGAAGATCTCAAGTCAGAACATGATTAGATTTCCATTTTTTATGTTACCATCTGCAAGCACTACAGACTTCTGAAGTGGGAAAAAGGCACATTTATTTTCTTTCTTGAAAGTGACATCTTTTTCAGATGCTACAAAACCTGTATGTAACTTAAGCATGTTACAGGATCACACTGCTTATAGGCTTCTGTTGCATTCATTTAGGTATTTCACTTTCTAAAGCCTTATTTACCTCTTTGCTCCTTGATTCAAAGAACCCTTATGACTTACAACAGCTGGAACTAAGCACATACCATTACTTTGTCTGTGATAAAAAAGCAGTTCTATTTCTCTGTTTTACCTCCAGAAATGAACATTTTAATGCAGTGAAAAAACCAAACATTGTAAAAAGAGGTATTAGAGTTGCATGGATTAAGCTGAAATATGTGGATTTCTCATGCATAATTATAAGGCGGCATCTTGCCCAGGCATAGCCAAATACTGTAGCTCTTTCACACAAGATCAGACAAGGCTGTTAAATCACAGTTTATTTTTCTGTGAACCTATATCATCCCTTGGGCTCTTCAGGCTACAAATAGTTTATTTTCACCTTTGAAGACTAAGCTTTCTGTTTTCTAGAATGTATTAAAATGGTTAAGGAAACTGGCGATATTCTGCTGTTTTGCTGAAAAGATTGTCTTTAATTTTTAAATGTCTCTCACTAATAAATATACAATATATCTGCATGTGGTAACCTACACAGAATACAAGACACCACATTTATTTCATGATGGAATTGGAAAACAGAATTGGAAGCCAAAATTTATTGTAATTTTAAGTATTGATCAGATAAAGTTTACTCCATCTTCACCTCTGAGAAAGTCACTTAACTGTTGAGAATTTTCCTAATGTACTCACCCTAAAGTGTGGGCAATGGTAATTACTTTCCTCGGAGAGCACTATGATAGTTAAAGACTTGCTGTGTGGCTGTTTGTTTGCTTGCTTGCCTCCTTGTTTTCACAACAGACCTGTCTATAAATCTACATTTTTTTTTGTAAATGTGTTGTCAGTGAGCTAAAATTGCTCTAGTTATGCTTCGCTGAATTGATAGCATAAGTGCTTTGCTTTAGCTGAAGATGTGGGGAAAAAATCCCACAGGGAGTCAACACAACAAACCTGAATAAGGACCCTGCAAACCATATTTGAATAAAGATGGGGCAAGCTGCAAACTTGAGGTTACCTATCACAACAATTTGCAAATTGCTCTTTTTTTCTTGTTTCTGTATACTCCTTCCATCTTCTACATCTTGGCTATTCGAGGAAGAGACTGCCTTTGTTACACACTTGGTACAAGCCTGAAGTGATTTTGCAGCTCTGTCATAGGGAGGGCAGTTTAAATATCAAAATTAACTACAAATCTCGTGTACAAGGGGGATCATGGCACTACGAAGATCTGCTCATTTCCCTTCCTCACCTCTTAATTGGTCTATATCCTCATTTCACACATCAGGATGTTTTCATAGTAAAAGTAGGCCGCAATGCCGTGGCAGATGCACCCACCCTACTGAAGACCTGAGAAAAACCCAACAAAGTTGCTAAAGTTTCTCGCCCTGGTGGCACCAGGACTGCCTCCCCCCTCACAGCTCCACACAGTGGGGGTCAAAGACGGGAAAGTTGGGGTCCTCAGCCAGTAGGGGGTGACACGACCATGTACTGACCACAGATCAGATTCGACCAGGGTATAAATGGGGCCCCATCGGAGGACTCATTTGAGTCGGTCCTCCTCGGAGCAGCAGGTCTGTAGTCGGAGACTCTCCCCTTGAGCTGGGACACCACTTAAGGTAACTTCTCGAGATTGAGAGCCCTCCCTTTTTGGTGAGTGAGTGAGTGCACATTTTGGATCGTTTGGCCAAAAACTGAAGAATTCTTAACTCAGCTGTGCCTGGTAATATTCCCAACCAGCCTATCAAACCTGTATTTGTTGAATGTCAGTGGGATGTTGTTTTGGTGAATGAAGTGTTGTCTGCTTCATTTCAGTTGCAGATTAAAGCTTGTTTGAGTTCATTATTTGTGTGTGTGTAGCCATTTTGGTGCAATTCCGTGACATTTTAATTGGCGTAGTCGGCAGGATGCTAATAGAGGAATTACTACAGAAATATGACTGTCCCTTCTTTACCACAGATATGCAATGGGCAAAGGAGAGTGGGTC
>NW_010197796.1:0-302 GCF_000695765.1 Mesitornis unicolor | reverse complement strand
AGTGCGTCGACGTTACAGCGGTTGCGGAGGCTATAGGACAATGCCGGACCACGTGCGCCATCCTGGGCGCTTGTCTGATTGTTTTGTGCGCAGTCCTACGCGGTTGCTTAATTCGAGGGCGATTGCAAAATAAGGACAATTTAAATAAGCAATCAGAGATAGATTGTCTAAAAGGGGAGCTGAAAAGAGAAAGAGAGCAGACATGCCTTTTAGAACAAAAGGTTGAAGCTTTGCTAAAACGGGCGAGAAATCCCCCCTCCTCCTTGTTCCGATCTGAAAGTCAGCCGCGAGTGCAGACCCCG
>NW_010197795.1:1530-2196 GCF_000695765.1 Mesitornis unicolor | reverse complement strand
ATCTGCTGCCACCAGCACCCCTAGGTCCTTTTCTGCATGGCAGAAGGCAGAGAGGGGGACATGTGGTGCTTATGGACATGGTGCAGCGGTGGGCAGGTTATGGTTGGACGCTACGATCTTAAAGGTCTTTTCCACCCAAATGACTCTGGGATTCCCGCTGAGGGCCGCTCTCCTTTCCCTTCCCGCCGAGCCGCTCCGCTGTCGCCTCTCGACCCGCAGCTATCGCGAGATCTGCGCGGAGCTGAGGGCAGCGGCGGGAGATTTCAACGCGGCGCCGTCGTCCTGTGGCGGTTTCAGGGCGGTGTGTGAAGCCTTCAGATAAACCCTCGGCTGGGCGAGGGAGCGGTGTCTGCTCTCTGGCAGGAGCTTTACGGGCAGAGCTTCGCAAGGGATGTGCGGCTGTCCCGGTACCGGGCTGCGGGCTGAGCCCTGCGCCCTCAGCGGTCCGGCCGGCCCCTGTGGGGGCTGTGCCCGGGAAGAGGAGCTCCTCGGCTCGGTGGCTGAACTCTGGGATGAGGTGAGTAGGTCTTTGCTGCTTATATGCTGTTTTGTGGTTTTCCGGATGTTCTCCTTATTCTTTTAGTTCTTTTTTGTTTTTGTCTGAGCATTCACATGTGAATGTTTGAGCTTGTTTATCTGCTTCAGCTGAAAAACTCCACACACTCC
>NW_010197795.1:0-1509 GCF_000695765.1 Mesitornis unicolor | reverse complement strand
TAACTGAGCCGCTTTTATGGTTCTCCATCATTATTTCTTGCTACAGCACCTACCCTGAGAGAAGCTAAGAAAGGCAGAATGGATGCCAGAGATAATCAGATACAAATGTTTCATTTTCTTAGCCAAATTAAGATTTTTTTTTGGATTAATTACCTCACTAAATATTTGCTGTTGAGAGCAAACTAAGCTGGGGTGCTGGTGGGGGCTGTGAAGGGAACGATGGGTGCTTAATTATTTACAGACTTGCTTGGTTTAGCTGAGAGTGCACCAGGAGTGCAAAGAGCTGGGAACCTCATGGGAGATTTTTTTTCCACTGGGAACCTCATGGGGGATTTTTTTTCCACTGGGAATAAGGAGCGAGCAGTGACAAGGGGGAGCATTTTCCTGAGTCAAAATGCTGAAACTTGCTCCGTAATAAATCGAGCTGTCACAGGGGCTTGATTATCGCATCCAGAGCGTGCCTTCCCCTGGTTTTTCCCCAAACTCCTCGACTTTGCAGACAAGGAGCCTGTATTGGGTTTGCAGCTGCAAGTCAGCAACTGCAATTGCTTGTGGTGCCTTTAGAAATCACCGTTAAGAAGTGCATGAGCTTTGTCCTAACCTGGCTTGTAGGTCTGTTATTCGTACAGCCTTTAGTCGAGTTGGATGTGTAACTGTGAGGGTTACTGGGAACTGTAAGGGTCTTGTGACAAAACTAATTTATTTTTTTACCAAATTTCCTTCTGTTTGCTTTGCCCTGGGCGGTTTTTTTCCTGCTCTACTACAGCCTCTGCACCTGCTGCTTTGCAAGGGGGAGAAACGTGGAGTAACAGTGGCACCCAGTGGGTGTAGATGGGAACAGAACAAGTAAAGCACAGCGTAAGGGGGTGTTAGAGAGGGAATAAATGTGGCTAAGATTGCCATAAAGCAATCCTGCTGTTCCTGTGCAGCATCGGCAGGGTTGTGCCTGTTTCTGCCAGCCAGAAAAATGCCCAGGGCTTGTTTCAACCTCCTGAAGAAACTCCCCAGTCCTTCACACCAATCCTTCTGCATTTTTGCCAGCCTTAATCTTCACCATCCTCTGGTGTAAGTGCATCATGCAGAGCAGAAATTGCTGCACTTTTCTGGTTAATTATATTTTTTCCTAATTCCTATTGGAAATTGAAGCTTTTCTGTAGCTGTCTTGTTTCACCTGGCTAGGGATGTGGATGTACATTTAATTTCTATGTAGGTATCTGAAGCAAAGGACGTTTGCTGTGAGGGTGGAGAGGAAGAGCAGGACTTTTGAGTCCCAGCTGCAGAGCAGAGGAGCTGTTTGCAGACAGATTTGGGAGGGATGAGGGCTGTGGAGATGCGATGTGGCCACTGGGTCCTTTCTGCCTGAATAGAGCTCAGCGATGCCGGGTGACAGCCACGAATCTGGTCTGCAGAGGCAGTTTTGTCTGAGTAAACCCCCCTTTTACCTTCCCTTTGTGTTAAATACCACTTTTTAATTATTTTTATTATTTAATACATTTTTAATAATAATAA
>NW_010197794.1:0-662 GCF_000695765.1 Mesitornis unicolor | reverse complement strand
TGAGAAGTTAAGATTGAGGCAGACAGAAATGTTGGGTTTGAATTTTGGGATTCACCTCCTACAGTGCTGAATAGATAAACCTGGGAAGTAAGTGGGAAACATGAGCTATCCATACACTATAGAATTAAAGGTATTTTAAACATGTCTTTAGGAGGCAGATCATGATATCTCTGAAAACAAACTTTTTAAATTTTGGGAAACCCACGTGCATTTTTGGGATCCTTCTGCATAGGGAAACATACTATGCTGACTTGTTCTGGAGGAAGACATAGTTTAAAGAAATGCCCAATACTTCCACATTTCCAATTAGCTCATCTTGCAATGTGTGCTGAATTGGTCCAGGGACAGTATAACAGCTAAATTAAGATGTAACCTAGGGTCAGGGTTTCAGCATGTCGATTCCATATGTCCCCCACCTAAAATCCTTCATTATACTCTAGTGGTTTACAGCCTTTCATGATTTCTTGGAGTTATTTCTGTAGCTGTACGCACGTAACATGGGACCAGAACCTGCAAAGGTTTTGAGGCGTGTGGCCTGGTTTCCTTCGTTCTGAAGATGATGGGAGAAAAAACTAGTGCCCCTTTATTGCAGCTTTGACGCCACTTGGATTTCCTGTGTTTGTGATTAGTTGAAAGGCTGTTTTACAAGTGTACAGTGAAAA
>NW_010197793.1:0-13954 GCF_000695765.1 Mesitornis unicolor | reverse complement strand
GTGAAGCCATGTTGACTGCCCCTAATGACCACGAAGAACAGGCATTTTTCCCACTACAGCTTCCCTGTGGTCTTTACAGGAAAGTTTTTCCAACCAGTTATGTTAAATAACATTAAAATTTTATATTGCGCATGGAGAGCTGAAGGGCTAGATCAGTTCACTACAGCTGGGGGGACTGGGCCTATTTGGACATCTTCCTCCCCTCACCAGTATTACTTCTACTGAGAAGAGTCATCATAAGGAGTCAGACAGATTTCATCTTGCATCCATCAAGGAGTGAGGGATGCCAGTAAGATTGTAATTCTCATCTCATCAGAAAATGAGGCTTTACAAGCACTCTATTTCACTATCCTTTCTTTTCAGAACATCACTAGTTTTGTGTGTTTACAACCCAAATTTAATATGAATTAGTTCTGGTATTTTGGGAATTCCAGTAACTACTTCAGACAGTAGAAGGTAATTATAAGAGAATAGCAGGCTGTGAAACCCCAGAATCTGCAAAAGCATACAGGATCCCTAGAATCACAAAAGCAAAATTCAGTGTCACGTGGTACACTCTGAAGTTTATAAAAAAGAACAGTAAGATTACCTCTAAATAAGTAAACACACAAGTTCCTGGGATCAGCATTTTAGTGTTTAAGACTAAGTTCCAAATTGCACATGCTGATATTTCATTTTATTTCAATTCTTTGAAACAAATCTATTTGCAATACTCCCTATGATCTCTAAAGAACAAGAGATCTGAGGCTTATACAATACTTATAAAGACTTGCAAGTTTTCCCAAAGAAACTGGTTGTTATTCTTTCTGCATTTACACAGCCTTATGTATATTCAACTATGGAAATGTTTCTGTTCCTTACAAAAGAGCTCATTGATTCTCTAAGCACAAAGGAATAGACCAGCATGCTAACTGAAAATACTTTTAAATTTGTTTTTATGATATTAGCATTCTGTTTTGGTTCCTTGTTGCAAAGGATGAGTACATCTTTCTAAATAGGGGAAACATTCACATTTAAAGTAGTGACCTAATTCAGTATGCACTTGCTTCATGCCAGACTGCCCAGACACTCCTCATTTAACATGTTCTGCTTTAGACATGTTCTTTTCTTTCAGCATGCCCTAGATGGTCATAGCTTAGTTGCTTATGAAATTCCAGCTGATTTTCATAGTTATTTTATTGTTCATAATTTCACCCAGATGCCACAGATATTCACTGTCTCAACTCCTCTCCACACACACATACTTCTCTCCTTGGCAAGTTCCACAATGAAAACATGGGGTTTCATCCCTTGAATATTCCATCTTATTCTGAAGAGTGTCACTGAAAACAGGAATTGCTTGTGAAAGTTTGTCATGGTTTAACCCCAGCCTGCAACCAAGCACCACACTGTCGCTCACCTCCCCCGCTGCAGTGGGACAAGGGAGAGAATCTGAGGAAAAAGGCAAAAAGAACCCTTGTGTGTTGAGATAGGAACAGTTTAATGACTGAAATAATAATAAATAATTATAATAATAATAAACAACATTGTAATGAAAAGGAAAACAACAAAAAAGGGAGATACACAATCTGAGAAAAACAAGTGGTACAACTGCTCACCATCATCTGCCAACCAGCCAGTCTGAGCAGCAATCACACCCCAGACCAACTGTTCTGAACTTATATACTGAGCATGACATCTTATGGCATGCAATATCCCTTTGGCCAGTTCAGGTCACCTGTCCTGGCTGTGTCTCCTCCTAGCTTCTTGCAGAGAAGCAGCTGGGAAGACAGGGGCAGTATGAGAAACTGATAGAAGTCCTTGGCTTAATGTAAGCATTGCTTGGCAACAACTAAAACATTAATGTGTTATCAATATTATTCTCAGTACAAATCCAAAACATAGCCTCATACTTGCTACTATGAAGAAAACCAACTTTGTCCCAGACAAAACCAGAACAACATTAGAGAAACTCTTCTCAAACAGCTATTTTTTCACTCCTGAAACCGATACAAAGCAAGTTGGCTGCCTTTGCTGTCATGGACAATCTTTGCATAAACCCTAGAGTGAAAAACCTCAAACCATACCTTAAGTATGCAGAAAATCATAATCTCTGCTTAGACAGTCTGCTGCTGTATAGCCTCAGAAAAGAGACATTTCTTCAGCCCTTTACTATACAGTGCTAGTAAAATGAGTACCGAAGTCAGATATTTCTGCTGTCAGGAAAGTTAATAGAAAGGGAAAAGCAAAGAAGAGAAAAAGTATCCAAGAGGAGAGTTAAGGGCCATCGTTCTCACTTGCCATAGAAAACTAATCTTTAGTCTAGTATCACTGGACTGACTGTAAATGACATGTTTTTATCACAATTCCACCATCTGATTTGCTCTCAGTTACAGCTCTGCCTCCCAAGCACACATGTACACAGACACGCACACTGCTGGATGAGATGGAAGTTGAAAGCCATTATCAATTTAGAGAAAGATGATCTACATTCAAGAAAACCAGGAGGAAAGTGAAAATAATCACAAAATATTTTAGACCTTATCCATTCAATAATAAATCCTGAAGAATGTGAAAGTTGTGCTTATACACATCACAACCACTACCCACGGTAAATCATTCACATCAGGCAGAAGCAGCAGCTTATTTTCCACTTTTTGAAAGCTTAGAGCTTTCCAATTAAATACATTGTTCCAATTTATCACAACATGCAAGTTTAGGTTGTAAGCACAGAACTTCAGCTTTGCTACTCACATTATCTGACTGACACTAACATGATTTTTTTTCTTCCAGCTACCTCCTATGATTTTCATCAAAATTTCCTTGTGTCCATCTCGGTACCTTCCCAGCATTCCCACCACATGGCACACTACCTTGGCATGGACAATACTGTACAGGGCAAAACCTGCAAGAGCACACACTCAAACAGCACTCCTCAAACAGGACAGAGGAGATTCTACAGAAAGTTATTTTTCCAGACACTGCAGATCTAAATCAGAAGTCCAAGAGTTAAGACCAAACAAAACCAAACCAAAAGAACAAGACATCTGCCTTAGGAAACTAGAGCTTTTTATCAGCTCTAACTCAACGCCACAAAAATCTGTGATCCTTAATTCTTGTAAATTCATCAGCTCAACCTGATTGATAAATATGAAAAACTGTTACATCTGGCTCATGCCCATTAGTTATGCAGCACACTTGAAGCAGTAACAGATATGCAATCATCTCTGGTACTGCAGCCAGCCTCACCTGGCAGCACATCACCTAACAGTCCGGGATAATGCTGAGCTGCAATCCTATTCACCCACAGGTTTGGGGTTTTTTTTGGTCTCCCTCTGCTTTCTTTGTTATAAACTTCAGCTAGTAAGCACTGCCAAAGCCAGAGGCCCACGGGGGGGCAGGGGAATGAAAATGACTGCACACTGACCACTGAGTATCCTACTTCATTTTTAATTAAAGCCGGGGGGGGGATAGGAGGAACAACACACATCACCACAGCAAACACAAGAACTACTGTATACATTATGAATAGTCTGTGATGAATTACAAAGTGTATGAGCATATCTGCAATAGGTAACTTCTGACATTTGTTTAATTCCTAAAAGGGAAGGAAAAAAAAATGCCTTTGGCACAACGATCATAGTAGACTAGTAATTCAGGCATGGAAAACTGTAGGAAAAAGTTCCTTCAGTGACGGGGGACAGTCACAGGAATTATTACTAAAATTATAATATTCCCTGTGCAAATAGTTTATTTTGCAAAAGCAACACCCTGTTTTTGCCAGCAGAAGTGGTGTGCTCCAAAATAAAATTAAGACTAACCCTCCAAAAGTTTCCACTGTCACATAGGACATACATGGGGTTTCTTATCTTCCTTGTTTCATGATCAACACATGCTCAACTCAAGTGAGAGGCTTTATCGATAAGAAATTCTGCCTTTTTCCAGGCTCTGATCCCATTTAATAATTGCTTCTTTTCAGGAGATACAACTGAAGCAGTTGTATCTCCTGAACACTTACATACTAACTTCTTTAAGAAGAAAACATAGAATAGGGTTTCATTTTAAGCATGGAGTTTACTCATTGAAAGATTGAGCCTACCTAGGTTTAGCCTATGAAGAGCAATGACACAGCTCTTAATCTGTACACCCTTCCCAAACCCTTTCTTGAAATTTCTGTCTCAGTTTCAACAAGTTCACTGGCATTTGTCTTCATAAGAGCAATGCAGACCACCAGGGCTGCGTGAAGGACCCATCCTGCCCCTGTGCCACATATGCCTTACTCACTCTGCATACATAACCAAAAGATAAATCAGCATGTCAAGTCAACAGAACAAGAAATATAGGGTTTACTGTCTCCATTCTCCGTACTACAGCTAATGTAGCAAAGAGAGAGCAAAAGACGATATCCAACAATGGTGAGGTTTTTGCTGCAACAGTCCCTGGAACAAGTGGTCATACTGTCATGCTCAGATGAAGAAAACATTAACTGTACTGAAACAGTTTAAATGCAATTCTTACATCATCTACTGTGAAATTACAAGGAAGAAAATGGCATTTTGCTGAAGTGGTTTGATCTCCCAGAAGTTAGAGAAGCAAGCAAATTATCGTCTGTCCTGGCACTTCTTGTTCCTAAACAAACCTGAATCCATTACACAGTTAAGTGGACAAATGAAAGAACAACATTATTCACATTATTTACCTTATACCTAATCCAAAGTAAGCAATGAGCTTATGAATAGGAGTCCTGCTTTGGCTTCAGTGAAGCCAGAGCAAGCCCATTTGTCTGGAAACTGCTGACTTGAAATTGGAACTTGAAACCCAACCAGCTACACGTTAGCTATGCTGGTCAGTATTATCCCATTTCAGATAAGGCCAAGAAACAAAAGTCAACCTATAGTTGGCTCTACTGTTTTTATGAAAAGACATCTGCTTAGCAAGAAAGAAGCTAGGTAAAATGTCCTAGGTGAGTCAGTCCTAGCTGAAGGAGTTTTCTCTGTTTGCTTGCTTATTTTAAAGTTATTTTTATTGAATAGACTGAAAGACTCACTACCTTCAGCTTCCATAAGATAAATAACAATTCCACTTTATACACTTTTTCCTATAGTTTATACTATTAAGTTTGCAAGTTTTTTGCACTGCTGTAGGCACTATTCCTCTTTTTAAATTTGGCAAAAAAAAAATCACAATATCCAAACTTAAGAGACGCAAGTCTTCCTCCTGTTATTGTAAGGGAATTAAAAGGAAGAGCAGTATTATATGACTACACTTATTTTGGCTACATTATTGGTTGCTAAAGTTCAACCTAGAAATGGGAACAAACACACAAGTAGCTACCTTAGTACAATTAGTAGGGAAGCACTTTCTGCTGGTATTACTAACATCTCATAATGTTACTTTTCATGTGAGCATGAGACAAGAATCTGACCTACTTTTAGCACTGCTTTGCAATACCCTTAGTAACAACATACGCTCTGTGAGGGACTGCAGAAATTATATGGGCAACTGTAACACGGCAGTGAGGTGGGTTCCCAGCACAGGGCACACCACCTGAGCAACCTCACCCAGTTGATGGCAGCACTCGGGTCTGTTCACTGAAAGCTGGAGAACCTCTAACAGCGCACATCAAGCCACACAGTCCATCAAGGGCAAGAGGACAGCTCCATTACAGTGGAGGACAGATTAAGCAAACTAAATTACAGTTCTTAGGGCAACTTAAGCTTATCTTCAAGGATGCATAGTAGTCTTTATTAGAGTACATGTAGTGAAATCTTTATACTCCTCTGAGTATGATTGAGCAACAGCTGCAACAAGAAGCAAAAATAAAACTTATGATGCCCTGTAGTCTTCAAAAAGGCCACCCAAAGTGTCTAAATATATTAAAATACCCCAGTTAAACATTTTCCCCATACAAGATGAACACACACTAGAAAATACAATAAAACAGTAAAAGGTTACTAGTGACCCTAGCTCAGGTGCATAGCATTTGCACAACATACCTACATTTGCACTGGTGTCATTTTCTATTCATTAAAAACAAACACTGAGAATGACTCAAATTATCCATTATACGAATGGTAGCACACAAAGAGCCAAAAATGATGTAGCTCACTTGAAATTGCTTCACCTAAGCACCACACCTAACTACATTCTCAGAATCAAGCCTTCTGTTTTCTCACATCTCTCTAATTATCATCTAAGTCTCTACATATGGAGATCAAGAAAATAGTTACTGTACCTTGAGCACAATTAAAATCTATTCTCCAATATATGTAAATTCCCGTGCTATTTTTAAAGGATAGTTGTAATCAAGTTCATGCACAGAGCAAGTGGAAGATTTCCAGCTGTGGGAGGTAAGGAGAGGGGTCATGCATCCCATTCCCTTACACTTGTAAAGCAAATCTGAAAACATTGTAAAGCAAACCAGATTCCTTTTGAAGCTCTCAAAAGTACCTAACACGTGTTTATCACATGCAGATTTCTCTTTTTGCCCTATGAAAAGGATAGAGAAGGACAGTCCCTAGCCAGGGTGTTCTAACAGTTGCACAGCTAATCAGCCAGCATTTTAAAAAACAGCTAGAGACTTATGTTGAGGAATTAAGGTTTTTTCATTTTCTGTAATTTTTACATGTACATTTTTACCTGTACAAATTCAGGTTATGAGGAAGCTGTAGCAGTTGAAATGAAAATAGTGAGAAGCTAAATTCTCAAGTGTACCTGAATCTTTCCTAAAAAGTCTTTCATATTTCTATTAATATCAACCTTAAAAGGAGAAATGTATCAAGACAATTGATTTAAATTTCATTAAAAAGTTTCATTGGACAACTATGCACCAATTAGTACCACAGCAACATTCTCATTAAATTTATGATTTATTACTAAATTTTGTGGGGAATACTCTGGACCAAGTAATACTTGCACAAAAAGCTCTTCATCGCAAGTTTGAAGAGCAATGAAACTCCTGAAGAAACAACTGGAAGACATTTCCGTGCATTTTGCCCAACTGGTAGTTTGGCTTGAGAGCTTTAAAATAACTAAACCAGTTTAAAATACAATTTGATACAGAAATCCTGAGAAAAATTGCTGCTTTGATGATCAATCACCCTCAAGTTTTTCTTAAATAAACTGAATGAGGCAGCTTAAGTTCACGTATTACTCAAAACTAGGCTCACTATACCATTCCTCAGCCCAAGAACCTAAGATGGCAGGAGGAATACAACCTACAAATAGTTTTAGAATGGCTAAAAAGGAGCTTAGTAGTTTAGGTTCTGCTTTCTGCACAACAAATCAGCCATGAATATGTCACCAGAAGTGAAAGCTGGATGTCAAACAAAACATCTGGGGTGTTCAAGAAGCACAGCTAGGTCCACTTATGTCATCTGTAATTTTTCAATTTGACATTGTTAACTTACTCTTAAAGGACTAGCAATACCAGGCTTCATTGGAAGCATAGAAGCTAGCGGCCTGTCAGAACTAGCTATCTTGACATTTGGGGTTTGTTTTAAGTTGCCTTGCATTGAAAAAGACAACCTGTGAAAAAAAAGAAACACCGAACACTCAACATTTCACATTTCCCTGCTCTATGCTCTCTTTGTTTTGTTTCTCAAGTCCCTGAATGCAGTCTTTCGGCCACTGGGACAATCATTCCTCCTCTTCAGGAAGATACGATAATGATTTGGAGGAGAGAGAAGCCAGTAGTTTCTGTGAACCTCTATTGAGTTTTTGCAGATTCCTTGTGCCATTCTTCATTGTGCTGATACTCTACAACTTTTTTTTTTTGCTAGTTTTGCTACACAGCAGGGAGATACAGGTTGTTACCACACACATTTGTTGTAAACTATTTATTCAAATTGCCACATTTGACACATGATCCCACTGGCATCAACTTCTGCCATGCTATTTCAACACTGGTTTAAAATCTGATTACTTTCTCCTCTTGCCCCTTGAGACAATCAAATCCCTATCACACTTCTACCTCTCCATCTAGCTAGGTAAAACTCTAATAGATGCTCAGGACCTTACCTAACTAAGGAGCAGATCTGAGGGGTTAAATGCAAAAAATTCAAAGTCACTGGATTATGTCTGAAATCTGAAAAACAAAATAACAGCTTAAAGAAACAGAGCTTAGTAGCACTTAATAGGAGAATCTAATACAGCATTCTGGATGTTAAAACCCACCCTGTCCCAAACACTGGGAGTAGTGGGGCAGAGTTTGCCCTGCACCTTACTGGAGCACTGCTTCCACAGCCAGCACCAACCACAGCCAACACTCATCCTCCTACTTTGCATATTGTACTTCTCTTCTTCAGAAGACTTCTATCTGTATAGATATTCCACATTTGGGATACTGTGTTCAGTTCTGGGCCCCTCAGTTCAAGGACAGGGAATTGCTTGAAAGAGTCCAGCACAGAGCCACAAAGATGATCGAGGGAGTGGAGCATCTCCCTTATGAGGAACGGCTGAGGGAGCTGGGTCTCTTTAGCTTGGAGAAGAGGAGACTGAGGGGAGACCTCATTCATGTTTATAAATTTGTAAAGGGCGAGTGTCAGGAGGAAGGAGCCAGGCTCTTCTCAGTGACAGCCAATGACAGGACAAGGGGCAATGGGTGCAAGCTGGAACATAGGAGGTTCCATGTGAACACAGGGAAAATCTTTTTCACTGTGAGGGTGACAGAGCACTGGACCAGGCTGCCCAGAGAGGTTGTGGAGTCTCCTTCTCTGGAGACATTCAAAATCCGGACACATTCCTGTGCAACCTAGTCTAGGTGATCCTGCTCTGGCAGGGGGGTTGGACTGGATGATCTTTTGAGGTCCCTTCCAACTCCTAAGATTCTGTGATGCTGTATCAGAAGCTCCCAGATCACGTGAAAAGTGGACTAAACTGCTATCACTCAGCAGTCTTAAATTTCACTCTACCAAAGTGCTAAGAAGACATGCAAGCCATCTGCTGCCCCCCAGGCTGTGAGTAGTAATAACAATGCTGACAAGTGTCTTACCATTTTTGACACTACTGCTTGGGGAAACCTTTAAGAGACAGCAGAAGTGCTACCACAAGTCATGAAAAAGCTATAATCCAAAACACTATTCCAGGACAAATTTTATGTCATAGAAACTAATGACTTAGCTCTCCATCTAATTCCAGAAACTCTAAACTGTGTTGAAGACCAGTGTTTTGTACTTTCAGAGTGTGCTTCAAAGTACACACTTGTTTTCCGCATTTCCCCTGCTCTAATGCAGCAGTGCTGCCAACAAGCTTCAGTTGCTTCCTGTGCACCACTGCTCAACACCTGCCCTTTCAACAGCAACACGAACTCAACCCAGAACTGTTTCTGTTCTACAGAAAAGATACACATATGTAAGCACCAGAAAGGGACACTGGAGTAGCAGAAAATCTGCCTGACTAGCTACCTTACAATTAACTACCACATGTTAAATGTCATTGGATATATCCACATCTACAAACAGAACTATTTGCAGCACTTCTGTACAGCAGCACCTCAGCCATCAGCTTTAAACTCTTACAGCTTCCTGCAACTATATGCCTGCAAGCCAGAAACCGTCCTTCCATGCCATTCTTTTGCAACTGGCATCTGAAGAATTAATAGGGAACTTTTTCCTTTCAATATTATCTGAACTAGTCACCTTTATTTCCAAATCCTTATATCTTAATAAAAAACTAGCCTAGCTTTGTATACAACTTTTTGGAGATCTTTTATGAAAGTGCTGATCTACTGTCTTGGCAAAAAGCATGATTAGCAATGCAGACACATTAACTTCCTTTTGTGGTTGATGGTAATTTGTCAAAGATAAATACAAGAAGCAGGTATCTATACAGGGATAAAAAAAACCCTAAGTAGTTTAACAATTTTACTTGGAAATATTTAATAGGTACAAGTACTGTATTTCTAAGTCTACCTTTAACTCCCAGCTGTTCTGTATTGTGTTATTTTACCTCTGAACATGTAAGAATCTGAGTTATATTCAGCTCAGTGAAAGGACTCTGTTGCCTGTGACAGCCATTAAATATGTGGCAGGACCCACCCCCAGAAGATTCATTAGACATGAAAGAATTTTACTTCTCTTCTACAACTACAGCATGAGTTTCCTTCAACAGAAATTTCATGCAGTACACCAGAGAAGAGTAAAATTGCTCCCTTAGTTTTTTGGGAGAACAAGTGCCAAATGTGTTTGCCTGTGCAACCCTTTCCCAGCACCAGTCCGGCCATCTCTATGCCACCAAGATGGTCACATTACTCCTGTTCTGCACTTCTCTTTAGTCACATATAGTGTACTTCCACTCAAACTCCCACAGGTAATCATTCTTACCCCTCCATCTACTGAAGTAATGAATTCATTGAGAAGAGAGAAGCTGATGGGAGGACTCACTTTTGACACCAGAAGGGCACATACACTGGCTGTCAGGTGTTGATCTGGGCTTTTCAGACAGCTGCCTCCAGTGACAACCCTACCAGAATACCCAGTACCACAAAGGAGGCGGATCCTCTTTCAGAAGCTGCTTCAGCAGTGAAACAGCACGATTTAGTACGGAGGAGGAAGAAAGGACAACAAAAACAAGACAGACCTGCCCTTTATCGCTCACCCACTCACCAGCGAAAGATTTGTTTAATATGAAGGAGGAAGGTGGTGAAAGAAAAACACAGGTAAACTTGCCCATTCCGTAAAATCCTCATGTGTACCTACTGAGGAGACATGGCCATCTACCACTGCAGGCCAGGGAGGCACATAGGGTCCAGACCAAGAACTTCCCAGGACCAAGGGGGGCCTCAAGGAAGTGATCAGACCTGAGAGGTGCACAGTGCTGGAAGGCACTTGTACTGCAGGCAGATGCTAATAAGTAAACAGGCCAATCTCTACAGTTACTTTTGATTACAGGTGGAGATGATTAATGGCAGGAAATGGTTAGATAAAAAAAATAGGTGCAAGATTTCCTCACACGAGAGCTCCCTCACCTCAAGTCATATTTGCATGCTCTGAACTTCATGTCAAAACACTGACACTCCATTGATGCTTTTTCCAATGCTCACATCTGTACTCCCAGCACCTGCAATGGCTTGCCAGCTTTTATCAACTCACTAGTAAGAGTTTTAGACCATTTGGTTTGTGAATGGGAAAAGCCTTTAAAAAAAGGTAAGGTAAAGCAGAGACCATTCCAAGATATTCATCCCACCATACTCCACTCTGAAATAATTGTGCCAATAACTCCTGCCAGACATACCATACACAACAGAGAAGCAATGTGGACAGCTTAGTGCCAGCATAGAAAGAGTACAAGCTTCTTTCATGAATTTTATTTTCACATACAGAAAAATCTTCCAGGATTAGGAAAAAGCTCATTTTTCTCTCCCCTTGAACCTCTCACCTTTAGTGACTACATACAGCTCGCAATGATTATCTAGTTACTCTTTTTAAGTTTCTCAGCCAGCAGTAACCACCAATTTAGAACAGACACACAAAGTGTAAGATACCCAAGCACATTTAAGCTGTCTAACCTGTCTGCCTACATTTTTAAATATATGCAAGATATCTGCAGCCTTACTGGAAAACTTCTCAAAAAGGCTTAGAAGAAAGAAGCAGCTAGATGCACTTAAAGGCCTCAGACAGTATCCCATCCCAACTCCTTTCACACCAAAAGACCCTGATGACTAGGAGAGCTGAAACTTGCGGTACCATTCCTGCCTTCAGAAATGTTTGGGTTTTGATTCCCTTGCTCCCCTGTCCCAAACAAATTAAGAGTATTCAAGTCATCATACACTTTCAGATTTTCCTAATAAACAATAATATTAATGGAAGTGCTGCACTTTTCTAATCATCATTCAAAATGAAACTGTTCTGGCAGACAGTGAAGTGTCCTTACACAAATTCTTCTTACAAGCTGTGGCTATATCTTAGAAGTAAAGCAACATTCCCATTCCCTCACAAAAGCATTACATTTCTGAACATCTTGTGAGTCACCATTTCATTTTCCAGCACTAAACTTGCAAGAACATAATTAGTTGCTTAGATAAAACAAAGCACTTTTTTTTTCTTTTGGAAAAAAGCTATTATGTTCCTGAAACACTTTCTTACCATTATGGTGTTTGAGTTTTTTGTTTGGTTTTTTTTTAATAAATCCCTATTTGTTATTTTGTTTTTTTTTTTCCAGAAGCAAGATTATTATGGTCTCTTCCCACACTTCTATTCTGGAGAGCTGGTCCTTTAAGGAAGAGGACAGATGAGCTAACTGAAAGCCAAGCACATTATCAGTTCCAATGCCACTCAAATCCCTACTCAAAGCCTGAGTTTCATCCTGCCTCAGCATTATTTAAAGAGAAAATATTGCAAGTCATGAAGCTTGCTTCATAATGACAGACTGTTTCAGAGTTAAGAAAAACATTGTGCAATTTGTTTTCTGCAGTAAAAAAACCTGGCCTCATGTTACTCATACCATCTCTCCCCCAAGTTTAGTTCTCTCTCTTTTAAAAGTTCAGGTCATTTTGGTGGTCTTTCTTACAAAAAGGTCAACAGAACACCTCTGGCAAGCATGAAAGTAGCAGCCTGTGGTGCAGGGGTACAAACTGTTGTGCCAGATATGCTTGTGGGTTTTCTTGGCAACAGACCACAACTACTTATCATTTAACTATGCCCTCAGATGATGTTTCTCACTAACTTGGGAAAACCCATATCCCCAGGCTGCAACTTAAAAGCAAAGAATTTAAATTCAAGAATAACTTGATGTAACTTTGACCATGACGCAGCAACCTTAATGATAGGTTTGAGGTTTTTTGGGTTTGTTGTTTTTGTGACTTTTTTTGGTTTGTTTCCCCCTAATAAATAAAGAGAAGCCAGAAGTTTCCTTCAAACACGCTGAAGCAGGATAGGGGCTCTCAGCTAGCGCATGCTGGAAAAGAAGAAACTGTCTTACTCACAGGCCCTGGTATTTACAGTTTGTAATAACAAAAAAAAAATAAATTCTTGTATGACCTTAGTTTGAAGGATATTCACTCTGTGTTAGAACAGCCTCACCATTTTTTGCAGCTCTTCCAAGATACCCATCAAAGCAATAGAATACACTTAGTCCTTATCCATCAGATACAAGCTTAGCAGAAGAGATCAGTGTCTCAATTTCCTCCTCATAGAGGGACTTGAAGAAAAAAAACACAAATAAACAACAAAACCACAGAATAAAGAAAATGTTAAGCAAATCTGGATTATACTTCACTAAAAACATATAGCATCAAATTTAACTTTTCCTATACTCATCTTTAAAAGCTGTCATGCAAATTGCAATCTCCCTCCCCTCCTCCTATCTCCTTTAGTATTCCTCCTATAAATGAGTTAGTTTCAGGATTAACAGACTGATAACAATGATACAACTTTGATTTTTATGTTAAGCACCAAAACGTTCCAACTTTCAGAGTTTACAGAAGCACAGAATTTTCTGACCAAGAAACTGGCTGACAACAAACAGGAGACATAAACCACAGCTAAACAAGTCTAAATATCCCAATGAAAATAATTAAGTGCCCTCTTATCATAATTTCCTCTATTTTGGGGGTGGTGGTGGAAAGAACTGAGGTTTCCAGCAGTTTGATCCATGCAAACTGTAGCCCACCAAGCACTAAAGAAGGAGATGACATTACAACTGCTCCAGCGTTGCACTACCGTTAATTACGCCCGGTCTAAACGAGATCGAGGTCAGCAACGATGCTTTCTGCGGACTCAACCTCACTGCATTTGCAGCGCTGCCTTCAGACGCCTGCATCCCCCCAAAACACATCCACCAGCACATGTAAGGTTTGTTAACACAACGCAAACGAGAGATTTTATTGTTGAGATAGCACTACGATAAGTAACAAGTTAGGTTTATAATGTTCCGGCCACGAGGGCGATTAGGAGCAGTCCAGACCACAGAGATTCCATCAGTTCATCTCCCGGCGCCGCTTCCACCGCCAACCGGCCCGCGGGCAAACCCGCACCCC
>NW_010197792.1:0-6997 GCF_000695765.1 Mesitornis unicolor | reverse complement strand
AGCTGGGAAGCCTTTACTTGGGAAGTCTTGTAAGCAAAATACTCGGGTGTTGGGGAAGAGAAACAGTACACGAGGCTGCAACTTAACTTTTGTCAGGAGGCTTCCTTCCATCCGCTGTCTCAGTTGTACTGAAGTACCGCTATTCTGTGTAAATATTTCCAGGTGAAAGGATGGAGCTGTGAAGGAGCAGCTTGTTTGTTCTGTTCAATGAACTGGGACTGTTTAGTGTAAAGAGGGTCTGCTTAATGTAACTGTCTCTCTTTAAACCTCTAAGCATATATTTTATAGCAAAGCGCCTCTGCTGCATGTTCAGTTGGTCACCTGTTACATGCTTTCTTAGACATACTTACTTTTATCTTGTAAGGAGAGAGGGGAGGAGCTGATGCCAGTTGGAAATTTTCCCTTTAGGGAAATGTGATTTCCTTTTAAATTTTTAAATAAGCGGTCTGTAAATTTGCATATATTGAGAAAGCAATCTTTTCATTCATAATTCTGAGCTCTAGTCTCATGTAAAGACTTGTATAATGATCACCGGATACTGGAGTTGTAATGTGTGATATTACAAGTATTTAATGATAGTATCTGAAATACTATCTTTCAAAGCTCATTTGTAAAGAGAGTGCAGAGAAACGGACTCCTTTGAAGGTCTGTCATACTTTAATCTTTAAAAAAACTCCAATAAACAGTTCTTGAATTAAGAAGCTAAAAACTGCATATAAAAGAGGAGGAGATTTGTAACTAAATTATTTACCACTTTTTAACATCTAATTCGAATACTAAACAGCATTCGCTGGAGAAACTTTACAGGGAACCAGTCACTTTGACTTATGGTGGTCTAAGTGTAGTGTTTGTAAAGTACTTTTGAGTAAAGTTGGATGAGCTTCAATTTGATGTTTTTCACACTTGTAGGAGAAGAAAAGTCTTGTAACTGCTGAAGTTCCTAGATCTGATTTTTCCTTTCCCTTCGCCAGTGCTTAAGCTTAAACAATTATGGGTGACTTTTTTGATGTTTACAGAATGGGTGGTACTCTTGCATTTTCGCTAACAATGCTTGGAAGGTTCAATGCTATTTGTGCTAGTCCTGTGTGTTAACATCAGAGTAGTGTATCATCATAACTTCCAAAACTTCAGCAAATATTCTAGTGACAGCTGCTTGGATTTGGGTCCATCACCCCCTCACACACCTTCCCACCCCCCAGTAAAAAAAAGGTTCTTTTATTATTTTTGATGTATGCTTGTTTGCTTAGTAGAGCTTAGGTAGTTGTGAAGCTTCTTGTAGCTATTAATGCTTCTGGAAGAAGGGTGCTCTTCTGGTCAGCTCTCCTTCCAAAAGGGAAGTGCATGCGTCTCCAGAGTGACGTATCCCCAAAGTTGGAAGAGAGAGGCAGAGTGAAGGAAATCTGACATTCATGGGAGTAGGATTCTGCCATGAAAAAAAAGTAAAATATCTTGATAAGGAGAGAACAGGAAGAAAAGGACTCTGACTTTTGAAATAAAAGAAACTAGAAATAAGGGGTGGTGGGAGAAAGCTGGGACTGCAAGTCATTATGGAAAGGAGGAATAAAGTAAAGGAATCCCGTATTTCCTGTAAGTCACTTTGTAGGCTCTGGAAACAAAGGTGGATTCAGCAGCCTCTGTCTTTCACTCCTCTGTGTAACTTCATTGTCTTAAGTATTTTTCTTATATGTAAGTTTAAAGGGATCAGAACACAATTAGCACGGAATGCATAAAAGTACTTTATAACATATACTGGTAAAATAATGTGGCTCTCATCTGTTATTAGGTGGAGATCTGAGTAACAAGACTGCAGTGCTTTATTGGTTCAGTTTTTATGTACATTATGGGTCTCGGAATTGTAGTATTGTCTTCTGTGCATTGGGGAGATGTAAACCATCTGTTTCAAACTTTTAGTCATTTAACTACTTATTTTGGTGTTCTAGAAACACTACTATGTTACAAAGGTATCTTCTGTGGTATTAAAAAGTTGGACTGCTATATTCTGTTTCCTGTATCAGTCTAAAAATTTGCTGCTTAACTTGAAAATTGCAAAAGTCTCTTCAATGCAGATGACTCAGTCAAGACTAGTGTTAACTTGTAAAAACATTTTAAATAAGACTTACATAGGTTTGTATTTTGGAGACCTCTGTCCCACTGTGCTTTCTGCTATTCCTTATTTTTTGGTATTTCTTTGGATATAGCTTAATATTACACTGTGCTTTAAAAGAAAACCAAACAATCAAAACTAAACAAACAACAGCAACAAAACCCAAGCCAGAATAAAACCCTGAAACTTATTTGGGAGTGAAGACTCACTCCCGCTGCTGGGGTGGATGTGTAAATGCTGAATGCATAGGAAGAAAGGTAGAGAAGGGCCAGAATTGCTCTTAGAGCAAAGAAATAGATACTTTTGAATAAAGAAGAATGATGCAAGTGAGGGATGTAATCTTTCTTCTTAAGTTTGTGCTCATTGAGTAGTGATACCAACACAGCAGCTCCAAGCGCTGAACTTTTTGTGTGCCTGTGTGCTGAAGTCCAAATCCCTTCAGTGGCCATCCTCTTTGCTCTGGTCCTCTGACAGGATCAGGATCGCAGTCTGCCCTAACTTAGTCACAGGTTATCAAAGATGTACGACGCATATTGTTTAATATGGCTTTTAGTGTGAAAAATGGATTGTAATCGGGATACCGTACTGGCCTGAGGTCCTGCCTTGTCAGTCACTGGAGGGACAGACCGGTCACTGAGCCTTCCCCCATCCCGCCCTGGCTCTGCTCGCACCTCCCGTTAGTAAATACAGAGTTACAGCCTGCTCCGAGCCCGCGGCCGGTTGGAGTGGCCGTGCACGTTCCCGTGTGGAGGGCTCAGGGCAGAGCGGGCGCGGCCCCGCTGCCGGAGCGAGGGTCCGAACTGCCGGGGGGCTGGGCTGGCCGCCAGGGGGCGCTCCCCTTGCGCGCACTGCTGCCGCGGCACTCTTGGAGTATCGGGGGGAGGAAGGTGGGGGCGGGTGTGTGTGTGTAAGGCGAGGGGGCTCGGTTCGAGGGGGAAGTAGCAGGTACTCCTGTTCGGATCAGTATCTCACCTGATCTGTCAGCTGAGCTGCAGGTGCTGAAGAGGGACAACAGTGTTGTTCTTAACACAGATATGAGAAATAATTTGGAAGGAGGACTCTGAATATCTGTGTCGCAGTCACTGGAAGGGCATTAAAGCTAAACCAGGTCTCTTGGTGCTGACAGTTAACGTTTTGACGTTGCTGTAGTCATTAATCATTTTAATCTGTCTACATACTGTAATTTTAGGGTTCCTTGTTGTAAGTTCTGGGCATTTGAGAGTGCATTTGGGTATGCATTTTCTATTGATAAAAACGGTGCAGCAGTGAGACAAAGTGCCATAGTTTTAATCCTACTGCAAATTATACATTTAAAATCCATCACTCTTCCAGCACAGGTCTAGCAGTACTACATCCAGCCTGTACCTCTCTCAGAAGAATTAAAATCTTAATAAGCTAGTGATGTAAAGTTGATGTATTGTGAGACAAGTGTCATGCATCCATAGTGCTGGTGCTGCTGTTCCATTTATATTCATACAAGTTTGTTTTGACTGGTATTTTATTCTGATACAGTAGTGAACATACACATGATTAATGTTCATGTATGAGCAGATCAAGACTTATAAGGGTTTTGTTCTGACTGCATCGTTTTCAGACCCTGAAACAATCATGCTATGGAACAGTGAACTTTTTAGGCAGTTAGCGGTTTTTTTGGAACCTAAAGTTAAAAATGAAACTATTTTACTGTAGTAAGATCTCGCTTCCCCTCTGTGAAACTCAGAAGGCGTTTTTATGCTTTGTAATGTGATGTAGCAAAGCCTACTCCTATTGAATAAAGTGCAGTCTGCTTTGTAGAAGATGACTTCAAATGCTGTCAAATACATAAAATTCACTAAGTCAAAGACAGATAAATGTGAGCCAAAGTATTTTCTTTTAAAGAGCTTTCCTGTGAAATATCTGAAAATATAATTCTAAATATGGCAAATTCTATAGTTGTAGTAATACTTTTATTGGAGGGGAGGGGTAACTCACTTTGGCTACATACTCTTGCCAGGAGCAGATGAGCTTTTAAAATCATGCTTGTTTGGGCCTCAGTCTGTTAATGTTGTCTGGAGGAGCCAGCTTCTCCAGCTCTGCTAATGTTTTGGAGCAGCATTTTTGTTTTCCTTAGCCAGTTTAGCATAGTGGTATGTGAGGACAGTGGCCGGTATGTGAGACACCTTTTTGCTGCAGGGGGAGTCATCTGAAGCTGAATGCTCCTGGTCCTGGTTAGTTATGGGCTGAATATCAGGACAGATAGCTTAAAGGAAAAATAAGCCTGAAATGGCATTTCTGCCCCGTTAGGAACATTGTTTTAAAGCACATACCAACAATAAAATCTTGATGTTGTTGCCAAACAGGGGCTGTTTAGAGCTCAATCATAAAAAGCTACGCATTCTGAGATTATTGGTGCTTTTCATGTCCTGGGAGAATCTTTTCTAAAATAATGAGCGATATTTTTGACCATTAAAGTGGTGATTTGAAAAAGGTCAGGTAGATGTCTCTTCACTTCTGTTAATGAAAGTATAATGAGAACATTTGGACCTGAAGGGCTTGTTTGAAAGGATATGGAAGAGACCTATCAGGTAAAGATTTTTGGTTTTGTTTTAATCAAGTAGTCAAGTAAATTAAAAGCTAGCTTCAGCTCTTTATGGTCAGAATGGTATAGTAGTGATGGTATCTGCAGCTGAGGAAACTGTATGGTTTCCCTGTTGGGAAAGGGAAAGTAATAGTAAAACCAGCAGTTTATGAAGATTAGGAGTGTGGAAGGTGAAACTGTGCTCGAATAGGTGAGAGAATGTCTTTACATATATGCCACCCATTGGAGGAAGAGGATCTGTTCAGTGTTTCCTGTGTAGCTGTATCTCTTAATTATGATGTGCTGTATATGTGACCCAGAATACAGATTAACACCTTTGTGGCCTTTTAAATGGCACTGGTCTGCTGTCTGAGTGACAGCTGGGGGCAGTAGGGGTGAGGTGAGTAATTCCCACTGCAGTGAGAAGTCCTGCCATGCTGTTCTGCGCCTTCAGACTCTCTGCAGTTCTGGGCTCATGAACTAGGGAGATGTGCTTGTTAGAGTGCTGGTGTAATAAGGGTGGTTATATTGAAATAAAGTAACCCCATTGAAGTAGGTTTTGTCTAGCAGTGCAGGTCAGTTTTTCAGCAGGGGGCACACACACAAGCCAGATCTGCAGGTCAGCATTCAGTTGATTGAGCCATGAGACCATCTGTTCATTTGGTTTGTTAATTTGGGCTTTTGTTGTTGTTTTTACTCTTTTGCTTAGGTTCTCTGGAAGCAACTCTTCATTATGCAGCCTTCATCTCTTTTCAGAGTGGGAACATATCCTTCACTGAGTAACATGGGATTTAATGTTTGAGGAGAGTAGGATCTAGAAGGGCTAAGTAGACCCTGATGTTATAATTTGACACAATTACCACACATAAGCTTGGAAATTTTAAGTCAGGCACTTGCTAAGGTTAAAAGGTAGAGAATTCTTAAAGCTGTGTGTATCGGTATCTCTCTGAATTACTGCTGCATAGTTTCCTTTCCATTGTTTATTTTGTCTGTCCTGGAGCTTTGGATAAATATTGTCTTGAGGCATTCGAGGTTAAAAAGTTCAGTAGAATTTTTTTTTTTAATTCTGCTGCAGGAAACGTTTGTGTATGATAGGATAAAAAGTGCAAGGGGAATGGAGACCTCTGTATTTCATAGTGTTACATCTATTATTGAGATTTGGCATGTGCAGTTCCTTATTTTCCTTTCCCTTAGGATAAATACCATTACTAGTTACCAGAGAGGACACTATATAAACTAGAGAATTAGAGCATTCTGTTGGTGTGATTTGGGCTTTCTTAGCCTGTCTTAACCTCATTCAGAGAAATAGCAAAGAAGCCCTGAGCCTTTCTGCTTCTAGTGATGAAGCTGCACCTGTTTGGGATTAAAGTCCTTGAATATCCTAACGCAGGTGCCATTTAACTTGGGATTTGAAAATGTTTCTTTTGGTGATATCCATTAGTTGTCTGTTACATTACTTAATGACTCCTTCAAGATGTTACTATGCTTGTGTTTGGTCTAGTAGTGCTAGAACTAGTAAAGGTAGCCACAGAGTTTGTCTGATAAACCGTTCCGTGTTTACTTCATTTTTTTTTTTGCCAAAGATGGGGGAAGGGACAGCTTCTAGGTCTGAATTCTCATCACTTGTGTTTCCTGCTCCTCTTGTTAGTGAAAGAGGTGAAAACTTTTTGCTGTAGAGAGAGGACACTCAGAAGATGCATTTCTCTTATGTTCTTGTTTTCCTCTGGCACTAGGACTGAGAATGCTGTGTGGGAACCCTGTGCTTATAATTCACTTCAGTATTGTTTGAAGGGTTGGGTTTTAGTTAATCTGAAACTGAGCCTGAGAGATACCAGCACCAAATTGCCATCTCTTTGGTGTGAATAGATCTCTCAAGTGAAATATGCAGATCCTTTTCCATCTTCTGTTTTTTAGAAAATGGCAATGACTAGAAATATTTTTTTAAATGCTGTTAACTATGGATGGAATTAGAAGATCTTCAGATAAGGATTTATTGGTCTGGAGTAGCTTTGCAAGAGTATTTACAGTATCTCCAAAGTGGTCAGCTGTATCACCTTACTTTGGCAAATCCTGGTGTTCACCACAATTTCATTTTAAGCATTTCACCTCTATACCACAGTAAGACAACTTTAATTTTACTAATGGTCACCAGATCAGGAAAATTTGTCTGTTTTTTTTTTTTGTTTAGTTTTAATTTGCAGTGATAAATTTTAAAGCTAGCTCTTTTGATCTGTCTCACAGGTTAGTCCCATGGATAAGTTGTGATGATGCACATCAAGTGTACTGGTGCTTTATACTATAGTAGTATTGGAGGAGTTAGAAACCTGTGTTCAATC
>NW_010197791.1:0-377 GCF_000695765.1 Mesitornis unicolor | reverse complement strand
CCATAGATCTGTGGGTCTGGGGGTGTCTCTGTGGGTCCCTATGGGTCTGCCCCATAGATCTGCGGGTTGTTGTGGGTCTCTCTGGCTCTGCCCCATGGATCTGTGGGTCTGCCCCACAAGTGGTGCTGATGGGCCTGGACATGTGGGGTCAGCTGCGTTTCTATGGGTCTCTATGGGTCCGGGGGTGTCTCTATGGGTCTGCCCCACAGATCTATGGGTCTGCCCCACAGGTGGTGCTGCTCTCGGCCACGATGCCCCTGGACGTCCTGGAGGTGACCAAGAAATTCATGAGGGACCCGATCCGGATCCTGGTGAAGAAAGAGGAGCTGACGCTGGAGGGGATCCGGCAGTTCTACATCAACGTGGAGAGAGAGGTG
>NW_010197790.1:0-800 GCF_000695765.1 Mesitornis unicolor | reverse complement strand
GGCCACCTATCTCCTTCCAATGTGCCAACACTCACCCTAATGTACCCTGGGGGGGGTCTTTTTACTATGTTTGCTTCCCATATTGCTAAGCTAAGTTCACAGGAGACTATGTTCACTTAAAACTCCACAAATCACTTTATGCACCCAAATTCTTTTCCCAATATGATCCCACTGCATCCACAGGCAACACCTGGGACATTCAAAATCAAAATGTTTACAATTAAGCTCCTGATCCCAAGTAACCCAGAAAAAATTACAACAATTTACACATTGGCCCTTAATTACTGGGTTACACTCATTTCCTGGGTGGGAGAAACAATAACCAGTGTAATAGCCACTGACAATTCACATGCTGTTTCTTCAGCCTCCCCCCATCCGTTTTCCTCACTGCTCACTTTTACACCCAAGACATATCTTATTTGCTCCCCCACAGTCACAGGATCCCTATTTGAAACGTATAGCGACCAACCTGAAATTCTTGAGCACAATTACAATAGACAGACCTGGGTTTCAAAACAATTGCTTCGTTTGCCCCCAGCCGTGCCCCTTGTGGAGCTAGGGAACCGCGGATCAGAACTCCACACTAGCTTTGAAAGTTAAACTGTGTCTCATTCACTCACACAATCAACAAATGACAAGATCTTGTAAAATTCCTATGGCCATTCAGAAGTTCCCGAAGGGTACCCCAAAAAACAGATCCGGAAGGGTACCCCAAATTACCAATCCCGCAGGGTACCCCAAAACACCAATCCCGAAGGATTTGAGTTGAAAGGGACCTAGAAAGATCATCTAGTCCAACC
>NW_010197789.1:0-28590 GCF_000695765.1 Mesitornis unicolor | reverse complement strand
GGTGGGTTATTACGGACAGAGCCTTCCCAGACCGGGCCGATGGGCCGGACACCCCGTCACGGAGCGGCCCGGCCTGTACCGCCCTCACAGCGCGCTCCGGTCGGGCAGGGAGCTCCCACGCTGCCAGGCAAGGTGACAGGGACGACAGAGAAGAGAAACCAAAATCCTGCAGGCCACGGCCATCTGTTTGCTAACCGTGACAGGAATGGGGGTCTCCACCATTACAGCTGCACAAAAACCTAGCCTTTCATTAATTCCTAATATTGACCCACACAAGTAGCCACTTGGGACATACTTAATTTAGCAAACACAGCAACAGAGAAAGTCATTGGGGCTTTTAACTCAGATTAGAAATTCAAATGAAACCTAGTATGGATTTTAAATTTGGAGGTTGACATCAAAGTCTTCACTAACGTGTAGCCTGGCCTAGAACAAACACCTCTGGAAGCAGCTAGATGCGATGCACACGGCAGTGACCTGCAGATGGCATGTGAAGCCTCCTACCACACCACCACTGGGACAGTCCAGAATTCACATGAGGTTAAGTCAGTAGCAGAGCTGATGCATCAGTAAGTTTATAGCCAGGACTCAATCCTCTCTGAAGACATCAGCTACGGATCAGCTCTCTGTGTGCTGTGGGAGTGGGACTGCTCACCAACTTTAAGCTTTCACAACAGTTTATAAGCAGTAATGACCCCTTCTTCTGTTGCTGCTTAGTTCATCTACAGCAATGTCATCTATGCAGACAGAAAACCACCCTTGAAACTCCCACTCAGTAATAAATATTTATCTCCTCCGCAACGGAAGCTATTGCAGGTATGTTTAATCCTGCCTTTACTTTCGTCTCACAGAATTCTAGGTCTCATACATGGTTTTGGTTTTCTTTGTAACCTAAGATCTGGATAACAAAAGGCCAAGAGAAGCTTATGAGATTTACACCTCCCTCTCCTCTGCTGTGACCAACACACAGGCATTCTCTCCCCTTCCAGATGGCTCCCTTCTCAGCAGAACTCTTGCACTGGGATTCATAACAGAAGCACACAGTCAGGAGAAAGAGCTTCACATGCATTTTGCCTCCTCTTTGAAACAGGAGTTAATGTTACTTTTTTATTATTATTGATGAACATCTTACTTGTCACTATCTGATCCACTATCAAATATACCCAGTATTCAAAGAGAAAAACAGCAATTCTTGAGGAATGGAGAGATGGTCCACTTGCCAAGTTTCCAAGTGATTATATGGCATAGTCACTTGTGCTAGCACCAAACTGCATTCAAAGACTGGAAAGACATTTCTGGGTCATACATTCCCACAATAAATTGCCATCTCCTTCCTTTTCCAAAGAACTTATTTTCTTTATAGTTGGTGCTAGTGCATTGTTTTCATTGCCTGATTAGTTCAGGTCCTAGGAATTTAAACATAAAGCAAGACTCTTGTTCTTTCAGAATCATTAGTTATTAGAAGCTGGAGAGAACAAAATCCATTGAATAAAGAGATTTTTTTTGCTGTCACTATCCCTATTACAAAAGAAAATTCCTCATACGAAGGAGGCAGGAGCTTGGAGAACACACTCACCTTGCTGAGGAAGCTATGGATGTTCCTTTGCATCTCGTCTTCTCAACACCACTGGCACTGGCTTAGGCAAGCAGTCTCTAAGCACACACATATATGCGGATATGCTATTACTTCATTTGGCTGCTGTCATTGTTAAAAGAAAATCCATATGCCATCTGCTGGAAGAAACCTTCACTGAGGCAACAGGCTGCACCAGCACATCTGACTGCACTGTGCTGGCAGCTGGAAGATGCAGTGTTTTTCCAGATTTACCCTGTTAATGCACCAACTTTCAGGATGGATGCACAGGATACACAGAAAGTCAGGGTCAGGATGAGTGAAACAAAAGCAGGATGAAGTCTGTAAGAAAATACAAGCCTTTGGACCTATGTCACATGCCGAAGCATGTGACAGCCTAGCAGTAAGAAGAGGCTTATTTTCAAATCTTACTATTTGACTTGAACCTCCAAAGACTTTTTGTTTCCTTCCTACCATGCTTACCTGGTCTGTCTGGTGTAACTCTCTAGGTAACAGCACATTAATCCATAATTTATACTTTGTCTACTTTGTCCTGTAAAAAACACTGCATAATCTTCTCCTTAGAGGGTAGGGAAAAGTGAAGAGGTGGCAGGATTCGTAACTTGACACGGAAGAATTTGAAAAGAAACAGCTTCTTTCCAGCAGCTGTGGCAGACACCATTCAAGCCTAGAACCTAACTGGTTTTGGTTAACAATAATCACTTTGACTCTGACAATGTCTTCAAGTAAATGGACACAAGTTTCAGAATGCAGGAAGAAGTGAAGAATTATTACTTACTCTCTAACTTCATTCCTTCCACATTTTCTATTTCTTGTCACATTGATCTTAAAATTTTCAGTCCCTAACCTTTGGGGTTAATTTACAGGAAAGCTGTTTTCTGCCAACCTTATTTTTCAGGTTACAAACACCATAATCACACTCAGGAGCGGAACTGCATTTAAAGACATGTTACTAAGCATTAAGTGAATAATTCTCTATTTACTTTCAGTTTGAAAAAATCTCCACAAGTTTATGAGGCAGGCAGCAATCCCTGATATTTCACAAGCAGCAGATACACAAGAATTAAGTATGCACTTTTCAGAAGCCATCCTTAGTTTTCTGTACCCAACACTCAGCACCAATAACTGCCCTCAAAATCAACAGCAGCATTTGGCCCTAACACTTCTGGCATCCCATCTACGGGTCATGGTGGTCTCGGGCACATAACCGATATAAATCAGCTGGTGGCAGTGCATTTTAGCATGTGTTAAGAGTAGTTTCATATAGCTCTGAAGTGGACCAGACTATCCATTGCCATCAAAGTAGCTGGTCTGATCCCTCTTTATAACCCCAGCAACAAACTCTACTGATGGCCTTGTACTGGATCACAGGAATCAGTCAGATTAGCTCATTGATCCAACTGAGAAACACACTTGCAATTAGATTTCCTTGGCATCAAAAAATCTCAGATTGCAAAACTGCCATAACCAACACCATTGAAGGGGAAAATATACAACTAGAATAGAAAATAAGCACAGGGGGTTGAAAGCAGGACTGCTTCAACAGTAGCTGCCTACTCTTAAAATAAAGCCTAGTACAAAATGATACCTTTCACCTGCAGCCCACATGGTACAGTGATCAGGGTTCAGATGGACAGACTGTGATTGGGCTGCAGCACAGTAACCCACACACTTGACTCAGACTCTCAGGGCTCTTCAAAGGTTGTTTCTGAAAAGACTTTGTTCAATGCAATAAATAGAGCAACTGCACAGATGGAATAAAACTGAGGACCTGCTTCCTCATTCTGTATGCAAGAATCTACCCTTTTATTTCTCCATGAGCATTATAACTTGCATTTTAATATCCTACCTCCACATAAAAGGACATTAAAGAAAACAAACATATAAATACATCATGATCAAGCTTACTCGAATGCATCATCTTGACATTTGGGCTCCTGAGTTTCCCCTGCTGCTTTCCAGTAGTCCCCCAATTATTTCCTAAGAACTCACCCCCACCCCCTTCACTTTCCAGGAGTTTCCTGTGCTGCTTCCTGACAATCCCCACACTGCTGTATAGCACTGCCCCTCCCTGCAACCCCTGGCTTTCTAGGAAAACCTCAACACTACTTTCTAGGACTTCCTTCAGTTTTGTACGAATACCCCAGCCTCTCCAAATCCCTCTGCGTTTCCAGGAATTCCTTGTGCTGCTTTCTAGGACCCCTGTAGATCGTTACTCCCTAGTTTCAGGGAATCTCATTTTCTCTCCAGGACTTCTCAATTTTATGTTTTTTAATTGATATGATTTGTTTGTATAGCACCACATACAATAATCTAATCTACTTTGCTACTTTTTCCCTTATGCTATTTAAGACTCCTAGCAAAAGGTGGGTCTGTGCTGCAGAAACAGTGTAACAAATACTCATAAAATCGTGTCATACTGCAAGGTCACTGTTAATGCACATTTAAGCCTTTCCAAAACCAATTCTAGTCACTTTTAGTGCTGTGAAATAATCAATTTCATGACCTACTTTAACGTAAATTGTGCTACCCCACTACAGATAGGCAAGTACTACACTGGTTCCTTAAGAAAAGATCCTGGAGCCCATTGGTTTACTGATCTTGACCCGAAAGACAGCAGAAATCTCAAACACACAGCATTATTTCTTCAAGTTTCATGGAGGTGTCCACCAGAATGAAAAAAAAAAACAAACTAGAAATGCAACCACCAGGGACAGAGCCCTCCAGTCTGATGGAAGTGAAAAGGAGCTGGGGCTAGCGGTGTACGTAAAAGTTCATGAGAACAGTTGGGTCAATGAACAGACAATCTCCTGAGATTTATCTGCTATAAAACATTGAGATCCAATTTAAGTCCTGGTCCTCCAATGAATGAGAAGTCCCTACTACACACAAAAAGCTACGTCCACTTCTTCCTAGAAAGTTTCCTGAAAATCCAAACCTGCTGGAGGCAGCCTCCTAGAGTTGCTGTTAAAAATGAGAATTACAGCGTCACGTTTTTCATGATTATTTCCAAAGTAACTTCAGCTATAATACGCACATCTGCAAGTCTAGGTGAGAAATGCAGAACCACATATTCAACCTCAACTGTTACTCCAAAATACAATATTGTTAAAACCGAAAGAAACAGGGTGTTTAACAAACTGTAACATGTTTTGACTCCAAGTGTTGTACAGCAGATGGAGCTACAAGTATGGTCTACGAATAGCCACCTACACGTGAGAACACACAGAGATAATAAGTACACATGATGCATCCCATCAAGTGATTAAACTTTTCTTTCTACTGCAAAATGACACACAAGCTCACTTTTGTGAACAGAAGTTCAGAACAGAGCAGCTCTCCAAGTTTCACATCAACAGAGACTGAAAATAAGTGAATGTAATCAGCTTGCAGTGCTCATTCGAATGTCACATAGAAGTTCAAGCTCTTTTGACCAAGATCTACAATTATGTCATCTGTGTTCCTCGTAAGAGGAGATAAATATAGGACAGGGGTGGCTGCCATCTTCATCTGAAGTGTGGGGACTGAGAAAGGATATGTGTTACTTCACCATACACCACTGACAAAAGTTGGCTTCAATGGAAGATGAGGTGTGCAGCCAGTACCACATCCCAAGGAAACTGTGATGCTCCTTTATCAGAAATACGTGCACTTCAGGAGTTCCACAGGTTCCCCTCCACCTCCTCTGGGTTCCTCTCTCCCCACAATGATCCATCTGGCTGACGAACAGGACTATGCAAACTAGGTCCAGAAGTGTCCCCAAGGGCAGAATGGCTTTATTTTGCAGAGGAGAAAGTCAGTTTTCCAGATTAAATCTTTCTAGCCTCAGCTCCCCAGGAGAGTAGAAACATTAAAAAATTTAAGATTAAGCACCTACCTTCTCTTCCTTCCCCTTCACAGAAGTAAAGGACTTGCAGGAAGGGGAGATGCCGACTAGAAACATTTACTAATTCCCATGTGTTTTCCCTACTAGCTACAAGGCGATCAGAAAGAGGTACAGGAATAAGCTAGCAGAGTTCTTAAGGCTTTTACAATGAAATATCCATCAGTATCTCACAAGTCCAAGTCCATTCAACTTGATGTTGAGTCACTTGACTTTTCAGTAAGTTGTATGAATTGAAAGCCTCACGCGATTTACACTTGACTGTTGAATACATATTAACATCTCCCTCTACCAATCGTATTTTCTCTCCCTTCCATCTGGCTAAACACCATGGCAAATTGTGTCTAGCACACAGCAAAGAATCAGGTAGAAGACAAGACTGCCAAAGAAACCCTAAGAACATTACGTATTACAATTTTTCAAAATTTAGGTACATTACCATAGGAACATACTGTTTTTTATTAGGAAAAATTCCTTCTTGACTCCGTAAATGCAGATGACGTGCTAAATACATTATCGTTTTAGGCACTAACTTGATTTCCAATCATAATCTGCATGCTCAAGACAAAACAATTCCCCACTTTCAATCATCTTAATAAACAGTGAACTGCTAAAGGTGTAAACTTGCATGACGAGTTCTGAGAACAACTACCATGTATGACACTTAAAGTGCGATTATAGTGAAAATTGAGAAGGTGGCATCTATACTTGAAACCCTTAAGCAGCAGTGGACAGTTCTCTGGCAAGACAGGCTGTATCATCTCTCAGTAACTCTGCAAAGCATTGCGAGACTCTCGTCATTACGGTGTTCTTAGGTTTATTGCCTATTTTTGACTGTTCCTTATCACCTGTTCCTTATGATAAGGGTCATATCCAATTTTGACTGTTCCTTATGATAAGGGTCATATCTAAATTTGCAATTTAGTCTTTAGATCTCAGTCATCAAACCCCAAAGCTGTTGTTTCTCTTCATATAATTCTCTTCATATAATTCTCTTTCATTTCTTGGGATGAAAATCCATTTCTAATAAAACAGCAAAAAAGCCTTTATCCTTAAATAAACATCTTCTGTTTCCTCATGTCCCTGTCATGTCAGCTGTTCAGCAATGATCTTCCACAGTTCCTGTAGGAGTGGAAAAAACACATACAAGGATGTTCTCAGATCAGTAAGTTGCAATCATGAAAAAGTTCAGCATGCCCACTTGAAGACAAGTTTTAAGCCTCACCCTATAACTCCATCTACAGATAGCATCCATCTGTGGATGGATACTAAACCCACCTGTGTAATCTCCTGGAACAACCATCAAATTACCTTTGAGACATAACAATAGAATTGATTTCTTCATTCCTGTAGCATGATCTTTTTAAATAAAAAATGAGTATACTTCAAATAAATTGTTTAAAAATAATGTTATTGGTCTGCATCACCTTCTGCAGTATTCTGACTAATAATTGTGCTCTTTTTCTTAACCTGTGTTAACACTTTCAGTAATGCTAGTAAAAATACAACTCAAAAACCAATCAATTTACAGAGGATTCAACATCCACGACTGCATGTCTTATACAAACACACACACACACACACACACACACACACACACACACACACACACACACACTTCTCTATCTATTGGACAATGATGAAAAACTGACCAGTATTTCTGTAGAAAAAATGAGTATGTTCTTTGCCTGCAATACAAAAGATTAGTAAGCAGACAATCACATACTCTTCACCATAACATCTTGAATTGTGGCAACAGACTTCATGATAAAGAAAGAACTTAGCGTTTTAAAAATGCCTGTATTTCAAAGACCAGTAGCCTTCTGCATAAAGGCTAGAGAATGAGTGTACACATTTAGGTATAATCCAGGTTATACTTATATACCTGTAAACTTGTTTTAAAGTTTTGCATGCATGTTTTATACCTGAATGTATCAGCTTTAAGTAAAATACATCTCATGAAGTAACTGTGGCCCTCATAATCTCGCTACACATACATACTGCAGAAGACACAGCAATAGTGTGTTGACTACAGGAAGAGAATTCCTTGGTAACAGCTTTGCAACCCAGTACAACATTTGCAAGCTCTCTAGAAAGAACTGTTAGACTGTATTGCTCTAGAAGCTAGCAAGCTATTAGCTGCCCTGCATAATATTCGTCAGAGCAGACAACTGGAAAAATAATAGAGAAAGAGATCCATAAGTGCTTGGGAAATAATTAGGTAACTACAAAAATTGTATCTGACATGTTTCTGAGTAACTGAAGTTTACAGCTGATCGACTTCTTCATAGATATTAGAACATTATTCCCTGAACTTGGAAAGGAATTACTACAACTATGAAATGAAAGCTCTTTCACCATCAAATAAATGGTAAGAGATACTGGTCCCATTTTCTGGTCAATCACAAAAATTGTATTTTACAAGGTCATGGAGATTGTTGCTTAGCCTTTGAGGAAACGAGCGCCGTCTGAGCCACTGCACTGTGGTGATGGACATAACGAGCCCTTTTCTAGCTAGTGTAGATTATGTAAGCACAAACAAAAATTATTTTAAAACAACAAAGAGCTAAATGGAAATAAATGAACAGGTAATGTTTATTCTCCCGTTCTTACCTCATGTTAAGTAAACAGCTGAAAACTCATTTGAGATGATTAGCCCAACACATTAAATCTATTTTAATGAATGCCACTTACCAACTGCTCAATTCGTTCATAATCAAGAAACTGGCAGAAATGAAGCTTAACGGGCTCCGCAGTATATTTCATTGTTTTATCCTGGAGGTTCTCCAAATCATTTAGAGTATTTCTAAAATGACTGTAGGCTTCACATGTAACATCCATATGTCTTAAAGTGAAGTTCGGCCTGGCAAGAGAGTATTTAATTTAAAATGTCTCTCCTATATTGGCATCTTCAATAGCCATGTAACTCTCCTCAGCTAATGGAAAATGTGGTCTTCCCAGTATAATGAACTAATTTCAATAGTAACCCCCTTGCTATTCCTGAAAAGCAGACAAGACTTATGTTAGTGTCAATACACCAATAACTCTTGGATTAATCTTTCCACTGATTTTAAGGCACAGAATCACTGGCTGGGCTTCCTGAACAAATGCTTGACAACAAATCATACGAACAGCTATTGCTTACGTATCTCCAGAGATTTAAGCAAAGTCTTTTTATATATTAGCATATGAATGGACTGCAGCATATGACTATTTCAAAACATTGAATGATTCCTTGAAAGAACACAGAAGAGAAATTGTTATAGAGGTACTCAAGCTGGGAAACACATACCCTAATTCTAAGCCCCTTCATTGCACTCTATGACCTCAAAAATACATAGCAAATGTCATCAGGCATTAGAGCATACATCAGTTTAGCCACCTATTTATAGAAGTTATCTCCTGTGAGATGAAAGTAGGATAACAAAAGCTGAACTCTTGTGGAAGTCAAATTCTGAATTGATTCATTAAAATCAGTTAAAAAAAATAAAATTAAACACGTATAAAAATGCTTGTCCTGAGCGTATACTGCGGCCTGTGATCAATGAATACCATGAAAATCAGAAGCCAACCTTTAATCAAATCAGATGTTTCCTCCACATAAAGCATGTGAAGTTTTTAGTGTTTTTATTTTAAGTTCTTGGTAATACTTACCTCTTTTCTAATGCTAGGTAAACTGTGCAAGAGTGTCTCAAGTTGTGTGTGACTCTATACAGCGTTCTGAACAAAGCATCTGTCAGGTCATCGTCATAGAACACTACAGAAAAAAGGGACTATGTGTAAGTGTATTATCTACTTAAGTCTCAGATATGAAACAACAACAGGCCTTAGCTTGATCATTCTAATCAAATACATCACTACTTCAACTATATCCCAAAGTGTACTTTTAATGACAACTAACAGTATCCACTGTTGCTATTTATGTCAGGCTTTCTTTAAGATTTCTCTCATATCAATGGGAATCACATCTGTCAGGCAACTTACAAAACTTCAACAAGATTTCTCTCAGCCTGGAAATAGCTTACTGCAAAACTAACGAAGACAGGATATCACAATGTATATGGCCTCATTTCTTACAAAAATACAAAAAAGGGCAGTAATTGATATACCATAGTAACTGTATCGCCCTGGAAAGCAGTCTTGCAACACCTTTCAATATCAAAACTAAAAACAAACCTCCTTTATTTATAAGTCAAAACAACAATGGTTTTACTATACAGATAAGCAAGCCTGCCTTCCACTTAAGCAAGAAAAAATATTAGAAAAAAAAAATGTTGAAAGACAGACTCTGGGTACGTGCAGCAGCTCAAACTGTTTTTCACACTATAGAATGCACTGGTCTAACCTCCTTTCATCGCTATTGGCACAGAGGTAATCTGATGCCAAAGTTAGGACAACAAAACTCTTCTGAAAGTCAAATTCATCACTTACTTGTCATTATGTTCTCTGAGTAATTAGTTTAGTCATGAATAATTACCACACCAATTTTTAAAAAAAGCTAGGAGTTTTCAACATCTGTTCTCCTATTGCTAATTCAGAATGTAAGTACAATTGTTTTAAAAAAAATACAGGCAGGATCACTTAGGGCAGAGCTTTGACAAATTAGACAAGGATCTGACCTTTTAAAAGCAAACTAGGTATGCTGAAATTATTACTCAAAACGCTCAAGTGTTTGATTTACAAGCTTACTGTTTATATTTTCCTACCATCAGCTGCCATTATCACAGTACAGTGTTCATGTAAATCAGCAATCTCTTCTTCAGACCAGCTATAAGGAATTTCAGGATCTGTAACGAAGAATATGGCTTTACTGTACATGATTAAATGTCTCAAATGACTGACAGCTGGAAAAAAGAAACTTCTTCACTCCTGTGGTCATCTGCTACTCCACAGATGTAGCACCCCACTGAGGTTAAATCAAGATCTCCCTCTATTCATCCTCTGAAGTTCTCTGCAGTCCTTTGCTTTCTCTGCACTATGTCCAATCCTCCCAAGACTGACTAGCAAGAGTAAGTTTTCTCCGACTTTAGAATTTACAACCAATTAGTACCACAGATTTAACTTAAGTAAACACTGCTTTAAATAAAAAAACCAAATGCATCTTTGTGTAAGTTTTGATGAAGCTTCCTATGTCATCATTCTTTTTAAAATTCAGACTTTGTTAAAGTATAGAAACTCTGTCTGAAAGTCTAAAACAAACCATACAGCCTTTTCAACAAGCAGTATCAAATATTTCCATTAACCAGAATTTTCTGAGGTCTAAGAGAGCCTTTCGAATGAGTAAATGATGTTTCTACTTGCTTAAATAGTTGTTCTATTTTTTCAAAGCATTACATCAAATCCAACTAATGACATAGAAGTCTGTAAAGTAGGCTTCGTATAACCAAGTGCCATAATTTTGTGTGGAAAAGTTTTAATGATCTGCTTTAGTATTATCAATTGCACTTTAAATGTTACTCAAGTTAGACGCCTTTATTTGCTAAAGGCAGCAGAACACATTCCCTTGGCAAATATTTGAAATATAACACATTCACCACTACATTTGGAACAAGCACTTACACATCTTCAAATCATCACCTACCCTTCCCACCACCTTTTATAGTTTTGTATTCATGCAGTTATAAGCCACACAATTCCAAAACATCAACATCTGGACTGCAGTAACTCCAACTCACGTCACTGTGCCTGGATTTCATTATTACCATGCACCAGACACATCTTGTTTGCACCTCTGGATTATGACTTAAGTAAAGGACAGCCACCACTTGTCTATTCTCAACATATCAGTAAACCCTTCCTTACTCATTCACATGGCAACGATGCATCCACAGACAATTGTGTACTTTCAACTATTTTTCCAGGGGCATGTGTACTGTGAGACCTACTTCATAGGCAATGGAATAAGCTTATCTGGATGGCTCTGAAGGGAAAAAAACCCTAAAAAAACCCACCAAACCCTATCTGAAAGGGCCCATTATAACCACCTACCAGTGCAGAATTCATCTTTACACCAGTCCAGTTCTCTTACTTTAACTTCTCCTCCTGTGGGTGAAGAAATATGACATCAGTCACAAATGGCCTTTCAGACAGTACCTAAGCAAAAGTAGAGAGTCAAAATCTATACTGAAACTAGTGATGAAGATCTACTATGAGTGCATATGAAACAAGTAAAGTTGAACATCAAATAATTTACTGTACAGAACCAGTTACCCACTCACAAGAGAACAGAATGACCTCAATGGTCATAAAGACAACCTACGTGCTCTTTTACATGTCTCACCTGCAAAATACTTTTTCCTTTCAAGAGTTCTACCTCCGTCATTTACACTCTATTTACGTGACCCATCGCACCTGGGTATCTGCAATCCTCCCGAGTATCTCAGTGTAACTCACAGAATGACTGTGTAGGAATGACAGCTTGTCTTAAATGACACCCAGAGAAAAAGTATTTTGCTCTTCTCAAAAGGAAGCTGTGCCATTATGGACTTCATATAGGTAACTTCTATCTTTCTTTTGAAATGAGTTGCTTTTAACCAAGACAAAAATTTAAGTTTACTTGTGAATATGCTAGGTAGTCATTGACTGTGCTGTTTAATCCCAAAGTAGTTGGGATTGTACGAAGCATAGGCAATTGTACAAACACTGAGTGTAGAGCACTCACTTCCCCGCTCCATCAGGTGTTTGTTTAACGCAACATTTTGCTCACACATGGCCAGGAGATCTTCACCAACATCTGGAAAAAAGTGATAAGATAATGACATTCATATTCAAAATAAGAATGTTTTGCATGGGCCATGCACGCCGCTGCCTCTCAAGCTAATACTCTGAGTTACTCTCAAGCTGACGAGATTAAGGAAAATTCAGAACAACTCTATCCACTGATGATTGCTTCCCTAGTATCCTTCTTGCTTTTGTCTTTAAGTACTAAGCTCTGAGACACTTGTGACAAGGGAAGTTAGATCCCTTTTACTACCTATCTTAATCTAGGCGCGCTATCTTGAGTTCACAGCAATATATTTTGCTTTTAAGCACTTGTGCCTAACAGTAGTACTGCTTTTCCAACTTGCTGAGGAAGTTCTTGTCATTTTTCCATAAAAAGTGCAACTTCATACACATAAATAAACAAATATTAACTAAAACTGAACGGATGACTATTAAAATCCCAGAATGAAAGCACTACTTCATGAAGTTTCATTAAAATATTTAACTGAAAATAACCACTTTACCTGTGCAATAAACTCTCTTGGCAACTGTTCCCATAATAATGCTTGTAATTCCAGTGCCACCTCCAAGCTCCAGCACTGAGCAACACCTGAATGTGTCCCGTTTAAACAGAATGTAATCAGAGAGAAGAAAGGCTGCACGCCAGACCTGTGGATGAGAGCAGCAGTTAAAGCTAAGTAAATTCTGAAGCACAATCCATGAACAGCAAGAACAAGGCAGAATACATACTTGTTTACCAACATCTTCTAAAGGGGTTGCCATGGTGTGTTCTGTGAAAATGAGAGTAGAAATAATGATCTCAAAATGTTGTTCAAATCAAGTTCCATAGGGGCAAACTTGAAAATCAAGTCATGCTTCCCTTTCAAATAAAGGACTAAACACTCTTCATTCTATACAGTAACACCAGATAATGCCAAAAACCCCACTCTAATAAGAAGCACAGAGTTTCTCATGGTATACTTTTGTCCAAATCACTTCTGGAGAAAAACTGCAAATCCTACAATATTTACAATATCAGATTATTATGTTTGCTTTATCTTCTTTCACTTAACAACTGCTGTTCCATTACTAAAGAAATCTAATTTGCTTTTGCTTTACACAAACATATTTATTCAATTTCTCCTTGACTGTAAGCCTACTATTTACCTATTTTAACAACATCACAACAAGTGCATTCTTGATCTTTGTCTTCAAAAGTATCTTCTTTCCCTTTCATCAGAATTACAGGATACACTCTACCCCTCAAAAGATCCTCTGCTAAATCAGAGGCACTTCGAGGTCTTCTGACCACTTCCAAGTCTCCATCATCGTCTAGAAGAGCTTCTACTCCTTCAACAGTTGATTCTCTCTCTTTTTTTAGACTATTCCTGTCCTTGTCACACAGCTCATCTCCACTTCTGCACTGGTGTTCTCTTTCTGTTTTAGCTTCTATCACATGTTTCTCTGATGCTGAATCTTCTGTGTTCCAAATGAGTTTGAAATACGACAGGAATACTGTAAGAACACAGGGTGGGGAAAAAAGTTAAACACCAGGGAACACAGAATCTACGTGCAACTTACGCAGAAGATTTTGGTATGCATTTCACATATTAAAAATCTAAGGGATTAAAAATCATACATGTAACTTGAAATACAGATCGATTTGCAACAAAGATATATTGCTGATATTAAGTTCCGTCAGTAGAAATAAATGAAGCACTTTTAAAATCTACTGGCTGACTCAGCACCTACTCAGTCATAACGCACACTTTCACATGATTTAGTAACACTTTAAAATTGGCATAAGCCAATAACCATTGGATGGTTTCTTAAATCCTCCTTCTGATGAGGCAAGCTCAAACCAGTTGAAAGAAGAATTACAAATCAGAATTTGTTTCTTTTAGTTAAGGTTTAATTCCTGTCTTAGAAGAAACAAAACATGTTCTAGTAAAAAACAAGTAGGGTTTTTTTTTACTGTTTTAAAAGTCTTTAGGCATTCAAGCAACTTCAAGCCTTGAAATCAGCATTCTGATCCTCTGCATGTTCTATGGCATTTCAAAAGGTGTAAGATAAAACTGACCCAAAGCAGCAGAGACTGAATGCCCACGAGGTTCCTTAAAACTCAGCAAAGTGACAGCAGTCAAACCTGCCCTTCACCTTGTCGTATCTGTAAGAGTAAAAACTGTCATACTACAGTCCAACTCTTGTCTTAACAAAGAAGGGGAATTCCCAGACCACGTACATTCAGAGCAGGTTGCATATGCTGTAATTTCATTCTGTTTAAAGGCTTTTTTGCATCAAGCAAAATCACAGTAAACGAATGTCGAACAGCATGAAAACACACCACAGCATTAATTACCTGGTTTTGACCTGATCAGGGTCAAAACTATTATCCACTTCTTTGCCAAGCCTACTTTTATCATGTTTTTACATTGTCATATGCTAGAACAGCTGCAGAAGCTATTCTTTTTATGTCTCAATTGGGTTGGAAAAAGCAATTACCACTTCTGTCACAGCAGGAGCAGTACTTTTCTACAGAACATTTTACCAGCAGCTTCAAGGTCAGTTTCCTTGACAACTTTATAGAACCCTACAAGCTGGCAATCAGTCAGAGACATTTACCAATTCATTTCCACTACAGCCTTGACTCCTCAACTTATTTAAGTCAGTCAGAAATACTGCTATTCTGAGCTTTCGTGTTGCTAATTCTTTTAAAACAAACAAACAAATTCACCAAAAAACTCCACAAACCAAGCTGTTAGGTTCCTCTGGAATAGGCAGTAAACCATGACAAAGATTTTATAGAAATTCATAAATTGATTACCAATAATATTTATTTGAAACTTAAGTTACACTATTTAAAACCTCAGCTTCTCAACTTTTGTTTGTATGCAAGAAACATCCCAACTTTTTAACATGATTTCCATAGTACTATATTGATATTATAGATAAGTAATAAAATCATAGAATTGTTTGGTTGGAAAAGAAAAAAAATATTAAACCTGTAAGCAAGTTAATTTGGTTACTTCTTCTCAGACAGAAATTTAAGATTTCTTTTTTAAGACAGGCTATCTACAAATTCTACATAATTAGTTTTCATTTCTGTAGTTAATTTCATGAGGAGAATCCAGCTAACCCTCTTCTTAAAGTCTGTGGAAGCGATTCGCTTCTAACTAAAATAAAATGTGTGATGTTTAATATCAACCACTCAAAGGAGCATTCAGACATCACAAAGACATCAATACACTTAAAATACAGCTCCCTCAGTCTAAACGTACATTACCTGGTTGTCCAACTGCATTCAGTCGTACCATGAGATGTCTTTGGTTTGGACAGTGCAAGTGAACATCAGAAAGTACAGTGTCACTTTTAAATGTGGGGTTATCCATCTCCTTCTCTGTTACATCTACCATGATGTGCTGGTGAGAGGAACACCTACAGTACCCAAATAGTTCCCTATGAAATGCTGTCACAAAATGATTTGATAATTTGATACTCTTCCATTAACAGGCATCAAGTAGCAGTTTTGCTCAGCAAGATAACCTCATGACGTAGCTTCTGAGAAGACCGCAGGCAAGATGTGATCATGCAAGCTCCATCATGCTCCAGTAAGACCGCAAGTTGTGCATCAGGATATTCAACCTAAAACCAAAGAAAAGCAGCTTTTAGTGACATCTTGACACTGTTTGAACATTGCTTCAGCAATATTTTATAAGATAAAAATCAGATTACACTGTCCAATAAAGTTGCAATGTTCCAATGAATCATCAAATACATAACTGCTAGTAGCTCACTGGCAGACATCACAAATTTTAGCAAGAGCTACTGATTAGCTTGTATTAAAAACAAAGACTCCTGAAAAAAAAACAACAGACATTATAATGAATGTACAGACTTACAATGCTAAATCAAGGTTTCCAAGGGTCCTAAGTAAGAAGATCATAGGGCCTTGTGTGCACAACTTCATCATTTTAAGAGATCTTGTTCTTCATAGGAATTTCTGAATTTTCTCCAAAACAGACAATTACTGAACGGACTGTCATTACAGTTTTGTAAAAACAGTATCTGCCCTTCTTGGAGAAAATTCAGCTCCTTTTATATGGCTCCACTAATTGGGCAGTTAATGTCTCCTGTCTTGGGCTCTCTTTATTCCTACCCAGAAAAAAAATACAAACACTGAAATTATCCTCATGGCCTAATGCCCAGGGCTCACTGTCTCTCTGTCCTGAGGCACAAACAAATGAATTACCTCTTACGAGCAGAAAAATACAAAGGACTTTTATTTCCCTATGCTCTATAAAACTTGACATTTTGTGAAGGGTATGTGAAACACTGATGAACCATAGATCCGAAAACAAAATTTATGTCTTTAAAAAAGGAGATACCAAGCTTAGATCACACACACATAAATCACCAAGCATTGTATGAGTATTTAGATAATAAACACACCCAGGTCTCACCAGCTATGAGCACCCCAATACCCCCCTATGTAAAAACTGTTGATGCCATTTCCTATGTTGGCAATAATATTAATCCTGGAAAATTAAGCTATTTTTTCTATTATCTGCTTGTGCTTGCAGGCGTAAAATGTTTCAAGTTATACACGCAGCCTGTATAACTTTAGTTATCAAGCTCTATTAACTTTTGCAATACCTAATCCAGCCTCCAAACCGGCCCTTTACCATCACAATCCTGTGCACAAGCTGCATCCAAGCTTGATGCAAAGGAACAAAACGCAGTTTCTCCACCACTCCTGAAGGAGACCGGCCAGGACAGCGCTACCAGGGAAACGCCGGGCGTCGTTTGGCGGTCAGGGAAGCCTCCCGTTTCGGCCCGCCCAGAGCAGCGCTCTCCACATCGGTAGGTCTCCACAAGAAGCCGCCCCTCCGGGCGGGAGAATCCCCTCAGGGGCCGCGGCGGAACCAGCAGAGCGACCCCGCCTTTCCCACAGATCCCACCTGCACCCACAAGGCTCTGCCCGCTTCCATTCTGGAAGCGACAGCTTCTTCCGGCGCGCAGCTGACGCCGCGGCCGCGCCGTGCTCCCCGGCAGCCCCCGCGGTGCCCGGCTTGAGGCTGAGGGAAGGCGGGTGTGTGAGGTAGCGCTCTGCGCCGCCGGGGTCGCGTTGCTTGCCCCGTGCTCAGGGGCTTCTCCAGCTGAAGCCACCACAATGCCCGGGCTGTGCATGGTCGTGTCTAGGCCCTGCCCTGCCCGCTGCTGTGAGTCGCTGCTCCCTTGCTCGGTTCCCGAGACTGAGCGGGAACAGCGACCGTCCCCCTACGCTGCAGACGGTACTGTGGGACTTCCCGTCGTGCTCATTGGGGTTATCCTTTATTTAAGAATTACCCAGCACTATGGCCTAGGTATGAATCTATCTGGGGAGTCAGTAAAAGGAAACAGCAGCAGCTGAGTTTAGTCTTGCCACTAAAGCATCCACAGCAGCTGCCCAGAGATTGAACCCACGTTTCTTATCCCCATTCTTGTATTACCTGGTTTCAGCATTGCTTACCCTGTCTCATATGTTCATATGCAAATCCATGCAAAACCTCCAAACAGTTTTACAAAACCGGAAAAAAGATACGTGTCTTCCTTAGCTTAATTAATATCAGAACTCTACTACCACCATGAGATTAGATGAAGCAACAGCAGTATCTGCTCACTCTGAATTAAGGGATTTAGCAGCTTAATTCTGCAGAGTTTTTAACTAGCTATCATGAACCAGGTAAAATAAACAGAAAACTGAGTTAAGTGTTGAGCAGGAACACCATATCAGGGTGCTTTAGGAAACTTTAATAATAGAAGCTTCTCTGAATTCCAGAGTTAGGCAACAGCTGACTAGCAGATTTTAGTATCTACACTTTGGACCCGGCTGCCTTAAGTAGTTGCTGCACAGCTGAGCTCATCTTCAGCTGAGCACTGGCTGCTGGTCTGGTACTGAATGCAGGGCCGTGTCACCCAGCTGTGCTGTCTGGAGGCAACAGGTGGACCATGGTAGTTGACCAAAGTTCTGCAATCTGGTCTCTGTGCAAAATCACAGACACAGATAAGCTCCAAACTCCCATCTGAATTTCAGTGAAGTTTCTCTGCAGGTCTGCAAGGGCTATTAAAGTTGTTCATACCCTCCAGCAGGAACATCCAGTTCAAAAGTGGGTATTTACATATTAATTCCTTGTTATATGATAATAATATTAATTGCTAGAGAGAATCCTTGTATTTTTCTTGAGTAGATGCTTGTGGGGAAGGAAAAATTAAAGAACTAAAATAAAAATAAATTGTCCTTATTTCTAGATGTCTGTTTCCTGTCATTTGCATCCTTCTACAAAGGCTAAGAATTCTTAAGAGAATGAAGTAATCTTTCCTTATTTTTACAGTCTAGAGTGTTGAGTGGTAATGAAATGGAAAACACAGCAAGCCAGTCAGATCTCCCCTTGGGGTTTCTGTGGGGAATTCTATTGGATGAACATCTGACAAAAAAGCTTTGGAGATGTTTTCCTTTTATCTGTCTCGTGTGAAAGAGCAGAATATTATTTTACTTCCTGTGGTGATATGCTGCCACATAAATTATTACTGCAGTCTCTCTCTGCTAGCATATCCCCCACTGCTATAAAGTGCTAACAACATGCAAAGCAGATTATATTTGTCACAAAATCTTACCAGTTTGCAACAAGAGACACTGGTGTGCAGAATAAGTATTATTACATGGGTAGCTAAAAGCCTAGGTGTTCCACTACGCTACACAGGATACACAAGGGTACACTGTATGAGAAATGGACCTGCTATCATTTATTTTCTAAAAAATGCAGTTACTTTGTTTCACATGTATATAACTATTAGGAAAAGCAGGAATATCTCTTGGCTGCAGAAAGTCTTAAAGGAGTCAGTGTGGCTGCAGACATTATAATGTGGGTGATAACTTAATGATAGTTGTTTAGGGACAGTCTAGCTCTGCAGACACAGTTTCTGTACTACACACGACCTCTTTGGCACCCAATTCCTGAGATCTACCTTTTTTTTTTTTAAAAAGACTTCAGGATGCTCCTCAGTTACATTTCCTGTCTTTCTCACAGCCATGTGAGCTAAGAACTTGCATAAAGAAAGCTACCCAGGAGTATCCCTTAGCCACATCACACCAGGAATTAAGGCACTTAAAAGAAATTACTTTTTCACCACAGGATTTTTGCCCAATCCTTTCATGGCCCAAAGGATATTGCTAGGACAGTTCCTTACAGAGTGCCTTCTAAAATGCCAGCACCGCTGCAGGAGGCTCAGAGAAAACTATACAGACAACCCTGAAAAATGTGTATCGCAGGGAAAATCTGATTCCTTAGGAAGAGAGAACAGGGCTGATTCTAAGAAGACAGGAATAACCAGATGAATTCATACACCACTAAATATTTGATCTTGTACCGTGCACCACTATATCACTGATAACTCACGGTATCTTTCCAGTACATACTGTACTGTCTCTTTGCTTGTCTTCTTTTCTTTCCTTATATGTCTACCAGACAGAAAGAAGCACATCTGTGCTTTCATTAGGTCAGTAAAAACAAAAAAATAAAACAAAAACCAAACTGAATGCTGTAATGAAGGAAAAAATGTAGCATCCCTCATCATTCCAATCCTACTGTACTGGGGCTGTTGAAAGGAGATAAGCTGAACTAGTTTTCACTTCATCTTGTTTACTGATATGCAAAATGCTTGAGAGAAGTTCCTTAAGCCATCAAACAGCACTGAGAAATGTCAGGCAACACAGCAAATAAAAGGGCTGTTGGTCTAGAAGATAAACCAGTCAAGAATTTTGCTCTGGCACCTCCGTGTTGGCCACCAGGTTGAAAATTCTTAAATTACTACTTGAAGTTGAAAAGCACATGAGAGGAATAACTGAAAAATAATTTAAAAGGACAACTGTAGTTTTCAGCTTTTGTGTCTTCACATTTCCTGAGTATCCATTGCTCCTTCCCGAGGGAAGCTAAGAATCATTCTGCCTCACCACTAAGAAAACTGAATTATAGGGCACTAACATTAGCAGCACAGAGCATAAATACACAGTGATTTCTTTTCCATTAGCTATTCTGTGGTTGTTTATCAGCTACATTCACACTCTTGAATACAGCATTTTTCTCCATGGGCTTATTCAAAACAATAATTTGCACGCCTTTGACATCACCCCATCGTGACTTCTCACATCCAACACGAGCTGATTTGCACAGAAATTTTTCTAAGAGCAGCATGTATGTAATCTCTCAGGTGATTCTTAGAGCAATGTCAACCCAGTGACTCTGACTGCAAACACCAAAAAAAAATTTCCCTCTTTAGTCAGGGGAAAAGGAGCAAAATTAAGGTAAATCAAAAGACCTCCTTCACTCCCCAGCACATCAAATCCACAAACTACAAAAGCCACTCTGATTTTACAGCAGCAATCAGGGACCATCAATTGTCTTTTAAATCAGAATGTCTAAGCTAGATTACAGTGAAGAACTGCAGAAAAGTGTTTTATATTTATGTGCTCTATACCAAATGCTCTCTTGCCATTTTAGCAAAGACTTTAACATTGATCAGTGCTCCAGAAAGTAAGGGAAAGTTCCAGCTATCCATTCTGCTCAGCACTACTTTTCATCACTTTTTCAAGCATGTCACCCTAACAAGGCAGTGAATCATCCTCAGGCATTTCTCAGCCTTAGACCTGTAGTGTATGAAAAAGAGGAAGGTAAAGACTTTCATTTACCTCAATACCAGACAGCTTTACAGAAGTTTAACTGCTTGTTTTAAATTATGAATTGGGCCAATTTCGTCCATTGACCAAGTTCCACGAAGTCTATGCTAGAGATAAACTGGGCCTATTCAAGACAGAGTAATAATTAGATAATGCAGCAGTTTATTACAGGCTGTTCACATCATCATTAGTGGTAATTTAATCTCAATGTAGGTTCTCCTAAGACCTGCTCCTCTCTGCCATCCTGTACTTCTCACCTCCCTCTCACTGTGCCTCCTCTGTATTTGCTTGCATATGCCGTGGCAGATAGCCTCTTCTGAGCTAGCTGGGCTAGCCAAAAAATGCTACTGTTCCTGTTGCTTAATACAGTCCACCATCTTGTCTACCAATATTAAGACTGCAGGAGTGTTCCATAATCCCTTCGAAGCAAAGTCATCCAGATGAGGTCACCTTTATCATCTCCTTCAAGTGGGCAGTATTTCACTTACTCTGAAACATCATAACTGTGCAATGGAAATGAGACACTTTGTCCCATTTTGACCTAAATAAAACTCATTTTCCACTTAGTGATTTTACTTTTCAGCTCAGTCTCTTCTGAGTGGCTGTATTTTCTGAAACTAATGGCATGTTTTTCCAGACATGTTGACTTCTACAGGTGATAGTGCTTGTATGGTATGTAAACATGGCAAGGCCACTGTCACACCATGGGTGTTGTATCCGCATCTGTGGGAAGGAGCGGACAGGAGAGATAACCCAAAACTGACCAACGAGGTATTCCATCCCACATACATCATACTCGGTATAAAGCTGAGGGATCACAAAGGTCTCTGCCCTCTTGCCCTCTGCTCTTGTTCTGTTCCCCTGTCTTCTGTGATGGCTGAAGTCTGAGCAGATCCCTGCTGGTTCATCTCCTCTGATCCTGATCCCTGTGGTCCTGCATCAGCTCCCACTGCTGCTGGATCCAGTCTGGGACTTTTCCAGTGCCTTGCTCTGCAGAGCCTCTGGTGACGTATTCGTCATGGTGGGGTGGGGGGTGGGGGGAGGATTTTATATTGGTTTTATATATGTGTGTGTGTGTGTGTGTGTGTGTATTTGTACATATTTGCATATATTTCATTATTATTCTGTAGTATTAGTATTATTGTTTCATTAAATCTGTTTGTTTTCTTTTCCAACCTGTAAAGTCTTTTTTTCCACATACTTCTTCAGCAGTCAAAAATCTTTCTGTTCTGGGTGATTGGTTCCTCCCTGGTTTTCCTGCATTGCCTCTGGTTGTGCTCTCTTTTCCCTTGTCTTCCTGAACAGTATTTGTCCCTGTCAGGCCTGTCACTTTCAGTGTTTGAGCTGATCTGTTCTACTTGTTCAATACAGTCTTATTAGTGATACATCTAATTCTGCTTGACACACTACATAAATAATTGCTTGACTAAGATTAAGTAACACAAACTTCCTTTTTTACTATGTTTCCTACAGCAATTTCCAGTAAATCAAATTATGCTTCTCAGTTTTATGCAGTTCTTTGTATGCAGCCATATCAGAATTCAAACCAGCGCTCTGTAAATCAATTTCCAGAGTGCACAGCTTTCAAGAGAAGAGAAATGAGACCGGCTGTTGCTTTTTACTTTCAGTACTCATTTCTTTTTTGTATGGCATCTTTCTTGTGTATCTGAGGGATGTGAAGCTAGGGCTACTTTATTTGAGCTGGGATGACCCACAGTGAAACACAGTGCCATTATCATTGGAGACTGCCATGTGGATGACTTGGAGGCCTTATCACTGAGAAAAGTAACACATCAGAACAGCATTGATCTTTGGGTGTTCTGCAGTGATAGAGATCAAGCCCAGAAGAAAATGTTAGGAAATCTTATTTATAAAACAGCAACAACAGGATCATTTTCAGATGTCATTAGGTAGGATTAGGAGCTTTTCTTTCACATACTTGAGCTAACAATTTGTATGTTCAGAGCACTGGATCTACTGTCTGGCATGCTTTACACCTACTAGCTTCCTATTCAAAGAAAAGCTAGACTAAAAATAGATTATTTTTGGTGGCTCTAGACAAGAACTTGCAAAAGAATGAGATGTGACTAATCTCTTTATTGAGTGTTTTGTACTGCATTTCCAGCAGGAAAGTATTTGGAAAATCTTAACCACAAAGGTTATCTGAACCAGCCTCTTGAGATCTTCTTAGTCAGTTTTTGCTCATGGTATCACCAAGCATAAGCATGGATAATCAAAGGTTTCCCACACTCTTTAATCTCGCATAGTGACAACAGGAAAACTTGGGACTTACAGTTCATCCCAGTCCAAAGGATGAAGCCTGGCTATCATGTGGCAAAATACAGAAGCACACAAATATATTAAGAAAGAATGCTGTGGGAGCTTATTTGGTGTGATTTGAACCTTCTTTATATGCTTTGCTTATAGCTTGTATGAAAGCTAAACCCTCTAAAGACAACAAAAGACTAAGGTTTGGTACACACAGTCAAAGCAACTACCTGAGACCTGGGGGGCACACCATAAGCTGGTAGTATTCTTAGCTGATCCAATATGGAGATTACAGGATTTACTGGCATATTTTTCCTTTTTGGCACCAAAACACAATCCTGTAATGTATGCAGCAGCAGTAACTTATTACACACCATAGGTTTGCCAGATAATCCTAAAGCCCAGAATGGCTCTGCCAGAACTTTGCCTGTATCCAGTGTACATACCATAGTAACATCAATAGGATTTTTCCTTTGGAAACCACTGTGATGTAAACTAACACGGCAGGATACTAAAGGTTTTGAGCTGCAATCTGAGGCAGCATTTGACCATGACTGCAGATGGCCTACAGCAGTCTTTTTGTTGTTTTTTTTGGGGTTTTTTTTGGTAACTCCAGTGGGAAAGTTTGATATAACTGAGTAGGAAAGTTAGTTTTTGAGATTTTGCCTAAAGATTACTGTCTTTAAATAGATCTGCAACTTCTTTTAGTGGCATGACCTTGAATAGAGGATAATAGGAGCTATAGCTCCAGTGGATACATACAAGACAAACTTAAATTCTAGTTTGGTAAATAGTTCAGTTTAACACTTGTCCAATGAATTTGCAGTGCTCCTACACATACCAAATGCTAGCACATGCTTATGGTTAGACAGCTTGCAGATAATCTTTATGTAGTGGGGTCTAATGGGACAAGCAGCCACTGCACAAAGCACTTAACTTTCCAGCACTTTCCCTCTCTGTACATGGTTAAGCATTAGAACCTGAACTTTGTAAAGAAAAGCACATCCTTGATTTGTGCCATTCAAAAATACTGCTTATAATGGTCCACAAATAATCATCTCCTTTTCTGTATCAGAAAGCCAGATAATTATCTTTAATTTTTCCACAGCATGTTCTAGCAATCTTTATCTAAAACCAATGACTTATTAAAACAAGCTTTCCTAGGAGAAAATCCCTGGCACATCCTGAATGGCTTTGGAGAAAAGCCACTCCTTTATCACAGTGGAACTAATCTTGAGACTAAAACATTTACACTTAACATCATGAAAAAGATTATAGGCCATCCAAATGAAAACAGAACATCAACAATGGCTTTTTTACTATCCACGCAAACATAACTGTGGAGATGGCATCATTCTCCCTACATGCAGAAATGGATGGTTCTGTGTATGTGTAGACAGAAGATTTTTCCCTGGTAAATGGTACATGAAATGATAGATGCTACTAGAGATGGGATTTCTGCTGCTGTAATTTGCTAGAAAAAAATGGCTAGAATTTGTTGCAGTAAGGTCACGGAATATAATCTTGCCAGCTGGTTCAAAAGGAGATGTCCCTTCTACTATAACCTCAACAACTACCTCTCCATGAAAACAATTTACAACAGGACTTGAAAAAAAATAGTTGGCTGTGATAATCTGTGCTGGGTACTTCAGGCATGTCCCTTCTGTAATTCCCCTTTTAATTCAATATGACATCTACACACCATGGGTTTCTTTGTCAGATCAGGTAATACTGAGGACAGTATATCACAGGACACTGTGATATATTCCCTGTATTATCTTGTCAGAGATAAATTGGGGCTGCTCATCCTCCTTTAAATTCACTGCAGGTTGTGGCTGTTCAAAAATGGTTGTGTACACCTGCAGGATGAAAAGATTAAATCTGAGAAGTAATGGTCAAACCTCAGATCAACCAGCCAAAAGCTACTAGTTTCAAAGGACAGAAAATCTGAAAATTGTAGTATTTTACATTGCCTTTCAGTTTTTCTCTTTCGAACCACAGAAGTAATTGTAGTAATCTTTTAATAGCTTGAAAGAAAAGTAAATTTCAGAATCCAGTTAGCTTTACTGGAATGCTGAATGGTAAAATGGTTTCCTATTTAATTCTTCAATCAATTAAAAAAAAAAAGAAAAATCAAGAGAAAAAAATGTGGTATTTCCTGGGAAAAGATTGTGAATGACAGGAATGGTTGGACATGATGATCTCAGAGGTCTTTTCCAACCGAGCGATTCTGTGATTCTGTGATTCTGCAATACTTGTTTCTGTGGCAGTGATTAATTACAGCCATTGGTGCACATTTATGCTGCTTGGCTTTTACTTTCCTGCAGTCATGCGGGTAAACATTATGGGAATCCCTCCCTTCCTCAGTTTACATATAATTTGCTTTTAGTAGCTCGATCACCTCTTTCACAAAGACAAACAGAGCAGGGGAAATTAAACACTGGGGAAAATTGAGAAATTCATCTTGTAAGAAGAGTCTTATTTAAAAAGAAAGGTTTTGATGAAAGTCTTAAAAAGTATACATGCTTACTGAACTTATATGGATAGTTTACATAGTCTGAAAACACTGGACCTATGAGAGGATTTGCTCTTTCGAATCCAGACAGGAGTTGAGACATAAGGTGGATGTTTTTTTGATAGCAAGCTTGTTTGTAATAGGATCAGTGACATGCTGTTTCCTACTCTGAGCACCAATACTCAGTAAACTGTTTAGAATGATTGACCACAAAGTGCCAAATCACTTTCTCTGGCTTTCATTGTCTTACCAGTATTAACACAATTAGTATAGTACTTCCACAGCAACTTTACCTCAAGGATGTAATTTGGACTTAGTTCTCAATCGTTAAACGTAACTGGGCTAAGGCCTCTGCTGCACCAGTACAGTTCAGGTTCAGAACAACTCAGAAGGAATTGTACTATAGATGCATTTTACCCAGTAATTGTCCTGGGAAGCTACACTGGTGATTTCCAGAGCACAATGCCCTCTGATTCCTTCAGCACCCATGTAATCCTGCAAGCAGAAAGGGTACCGTAAAACTTACTTATACAAGCTCTGCTCTGCTGAAGCTGGCAGACTGCTAATTTTACTGCATCACACTCTCTGAGCTAATAATTAACTGCATCTTTGGGAGCATTTTCTGAACGATCTCTAATATTCTGAGGAGCAGATTGATGTTAGCAGATCTAACCAACACCTGGTCCGTCTATGTTAAAAGAATTACTCCTCCGCAAAGTCACGATTAAAATTTTGAATCTTCTATGCTGAAAATCCTAGTTTAACTTTTAGTCTTGTGGGTTTTTAGGGACCTCAGTAAACTGGAAATTAGATCTCTGAAGGAGCTAATATGTACTACTACTGGCTTTTTCCTTTTATTATGAACCTTTCCTAATTAATACATGATGATGTTTTGATGAACTCTACTTTTTTAGTTTTCTGACTTTGTAGGAATTGTTTTTTCCTCAGCATGAGAATAAATGCCTAAATAGATGCTAATATGGAAATTAAACCTCCATGCAGAGCTGATTTATTCTTGACATAAACTCTCTATCATTACAGTCTGGTCACAAAAGGATCAGGAGTTAGCAGGCTCTAACTTTTGTTTACCGAAAAGTTAATCAAGACAGATTCTACAAGGATTTCCACATACCTTGATAGCTAAAATAAATTATTTAATAATGTTTCTAAAAATAAGCATGTGGCCAGGACTTTGTGGGCCCCAAGATTAGGACAAGCACTCTTCTGGACACAGATCACCACTGCATTTGATACAATATTTGATTAACAGCTTGGACCCTACTGGATTAAATGTTCTTGCAGTTTTACACCCTTTGCTTTCCCTTGATTTTAAGTGGAAAATGATAAAAGCTGATCATTGTAGTGGCATGATGGTTTAGATATATGAATGCCTCTGGTTTAGATTTATGAGAAGAGAGCTGATAAAATATCTGCTCAGTACATGCTGTTTGTAGGGCTAAGTAAAACTTTCAAGTAACTCTGCAAATCTAGTTGGAAAAAACCAGACAAGCCTGGGGTTCCAGTTAAGACTTGTGCCCCAAAGCTCATTCATTTTTTTGTACTGCATCAGTTAGTCTAACAAAACATTTTACCTTGCTTCATAAATCCCCTACAGCTTCTATCACCTGACCATCACAGTTTTAACAAGGTAAGAGCTGCTTAGTTTGTTGAACTACACAGCCACTTTCACATATTACAAATATGACTTGGAGATGTAAGAAAGAGATGGCAAAAGCTCAAATTAATGCTATTCTAATGCTTTTCCTGAATGGAAAGACTATTATAATCCCAGAAATATGCACCTTTCAGTACTTTTGCAGAGCAAAATGTAGTCTGTAGTGCTGACGAGAACAGTTTGAATAAACACTCTCTCTCAAGGAGTATCTTCCTTTTAACTGATCCTACTGCTGAAATCTTACTGGTTCATGACGGCGAGTTGCCATGGATGGGTAATGATGTCACACATTCTGTCCTGTGTCCATGCCAGAAAATAAATGAGAATGATTTTTTTAATGACTCTGAGTTACTTAGCAATTCCCTGGAAGGCCTGACTTGAATTACAAGTAAGAAAACAAGATGCTCTGTTGACCCCACCTGCACTTTATCTTTATGCCAGTGAAGCGACACAGTAGAACTTGATAGTAAGTGCTCTGCAGATTGAAAACCAAGGTTGTGTTACTGCAATTTACCTTGGTATCCACAGATTTCAGTAGGCTGAAGATCAGCAGGAGGCTAGCTGAAGTGTGGTTCAGGGGCTCACACATGAACACAAGCACCCTTGGAAAGTACATAATTCTTTGTTCTTCAAGTTTTTGGAAGAGGGCATACTGTTTGTGCCCTTCCCTCGATCAGTGATACTTTGACAGGAAAATGATCCTGAACAGACATCACTGCATCAGACAGCAATTGCCACACTACTGCCTTCTCTCACACACCTTTCAAATTAAGTTAGATCTGTCCTTTTGAGGCCAGCATCTGGAAGGCAAAGAACAAGAGGAAATCTCTTGTAAATCCAGACAACAACAGAAATGCTGTAAAAACACCAGCACTGTTACTGCTCCCCAGACCTCAGCTTCTGCTCCCTCTCTTCCGCAAGGACAGTGGTGTTTGGAATAAGAAAGCTTTTGTCCTTCTGAGGTAAGACCGTCCGAGAGTTTCAGAGCTGCCTAAACTACCAGGACAGCCCTTTCCCCTCTAACAGGTGTCCCCTTCTGGGAAGGCAGTCTTCCCTTCGAGAACTGCCGTATCCAAACGCAACGGCAGAGAGCTCAGCGTCCCCCTCCCCACACACACACACTCACCCACAGATCTCGGAGAGCCAGGCCAGCGGCCGGGGCTCACAGGCAGGGCGGGAAAGCGAATCGAACCGGGGCGACCCGGGATAGCAGCGGGGCTCCGTCGCGCTCCGGAGAGCC
>NW_010197788.1:0-4086 GCF_000695765.1 Mesitornis unicolor | reverse complement strand
ACTCCTCACATGCTGGGATTCTGTGAAATTACTCCTCTGCTCTGACAGAACTGTGTTGCCAGGAGCACGCAGAACAGATTTACCCTTGCTAGGACTCAGTATTCACTAACAGGATTTAACACAGAAGCATTCCAGAATTACAGGTGTTAATTTCAAGTTACAGAGAGAAAGTCCCTCGGATCTCAGTGATGTGTTGCTGGACACCTTGAACTGTTGCTACTGCAGGAACAAATGAAAGTGCATTAAATGTTCTTACTGAAATGACCCCGTAAAGACCAGCACTTACCAGACTTACCCATCATGTGCTGCCTGCTGTATTTTGCTGTCAGCTGAGCCTGCTCTAACAGTTCAGTAACTTCTCCAAAGATGACAGCTCTTTGTTGTTTTCAGATACCCGATAGCTCCCTGTTTCCAGTGTGTTCAAAACACAGCCATCGATTGTCCCCATCACATCTTTAGCTCTCCACAAGTTCATCACTGCATTGCTTACACAAAACTACTCACTACTCAGGGTTACTTACAACCTCATGTATTTTATTACCCAAAATACCGCGTGAAGAGAGAGAAATTACAAAAATTGAAATGAACCGGCTCTGTTTAATAAATTAACTGAGACAAAATAGTGAATATTTGTAAGAAATCAACATCGAAATAGCAAAATATTTAAATTATAATGAAAACGATAATTCAGATTCCGTTCTGTGTTTATCCCTCTAAGAGAGTCAGTATTTTGTACCTGTTACAACATGAACCATCAGTTCGGGTCCCTGTTAAATCACAGTTGGAAGGTTATTGGGAAGTACAACAGGAAACCATGGCAATGAAACCATGGTGTGTGAAAATATTCCAGATTCAAACTTTACCTTAGAAAAACACCGTAAGAGTTGACTTTTCCAGTCAGTTATCTTAATATGAGTAAAAACTCCACTCACGCAGACGTTCTTGAGCATCTCTCTGAAGGTTTTAGTTGGCTGCTCTGTTATACACTGGATAAACGCTTAAAATTGACCCAAATATGTCACCTTGCTCCGAGACGCTGACCCTGGGTGCAGAGGAAGGAGCAGCCTGGAGCTGTGGCCTCTTCTGAAGGAGGCGGCTGCTGTTGGCTCTGATTTCTGCGCACAGGACCACGCTGCCCAGCGAGACACCCTCTGGAGAGTTTCCTTTTGAATGCTGAAGAAGGCGTTAAATTATTTCTTGATTAAATGGAGCCAGCTTCACTGCCAGGGAGGGAATGCAGGGCACATTTTCTTCCTGAGAAAGACTGAAAAGACTGAGCATTTATTCCCTAAGGAGGGTTATGACACAGGGGAATGAAATGCTGGATACGTCCAAAAAAAGTGTCTGCCCCAAGTTCAAATGAACAGAAAAAGTGTCGGAGTACAATGACTGAAAATTAACTTAAAATCTTACACAAAATAAGCCCAAAACAGAACAAAACTGACTCCTCTAATGAGCAGCTTGGGTTTTCCAGTTGTCAGGACATCTGAACTTCTCCCAGATAAAGACTAATTGCATCTTCCCAGCCTCCCCAAACCACCACATCAGCACAGCACAGACTGCTCCCTCCTTCCTGCAGGCCTCTCACTCGCAGCAGCGTGGGTTTGCAGTCTCTGTATCCGCACGCCGATTTCCTCAGCTCCATGGAAAAGAGGTGCTGATGAGCTGTGCATTACTTTCCCTCTGGAGCCGTGTTCCTCAGTGCAACGTGCTGCTCTGGGCTGCTTGTGCCAGCCCCAGCAGCCTGAATCTCTCCGCCGGAGGAGTGGCAAAGTAGGCTTTTTGCTCCTCCGAATATCTTTCCCTCACTTCAATGATGTCCCTGTAGCGCCCGTCCTGCCAGTGGAAGTTGAACTGCTCCAGCAACTCGACTCTTCTCTCCTCTGTGCTCACACAGTCCACGGGGGCAGGCTGCTGCAGGAACGGGACCCGGACGTCTGGGAACAGGAGCAGACCCCGGATAGCAAACCAACCGCCGTACCTGGGATGGATGCACACGCCATAGATCTTCTGCAAGAAAAGAAAGATGTCTCGTTTTGTCTCTAGTTATGGTTGGAGCTCAAAGCATCAAGCTCTGGTGCAACTTCTCGGGCTCCCAGCCCTCGGTTGTAGCGAAGAAACTGAGCATGCGGCTCGAAGTATTGCATTTAATTCACATTTTCCTGTGCTCAGAGAGAGGTCCCTTTTTGAAAATCTAACAGAAAACAACCACAGTGCAATTGTTTTCCTGTTTCTATTTCCCAAGCAATGGGCCAGCTTTTACACTGAAAATTATTCTCCTGTCTAAGTAGCTTTAACAGATCAAGACTTTCTTCTCCATGTTTGCATCTCCCTACCACCTGAAGAATCTTGGAAGCTTCTGATTCCTGTCTGAAGCACTTCATGCGTCTATACATGATCTGGACTTGGTATTTTTCTGCAGGAAGAACCAGTGAGTACCCAGCAGTGACCACAGTCTGGTGGTTCTTCCCAGACTGTGTTTTCCTCACCTTTTTCCCCCAAGGATCACGCTTCACATCCTTCCTCTGGTAGTAATACGCGGCTCCAGCGACGTGGGCGGCTGTCTGCGCCAAGAACTTGGGCTTTCGGCTTGGCAGCATCTCGTAATCGAAGATGACGTCCACCTTCTGGTCAGGGAATTGCTGGGAAAATTAAAAGACATCAGCCCAGGCTCCTGGAAAAGGCTCTGCCCCTGCAGAAGTGTGGGATGCACGGGCAAAGCCTGCAGGTTTCCACCTCCTGCTACCGAAATCCGTCAGCACGCTGTGGCCTTGGGTTTCAAATGATGACTGCACAGCACTGTACATAGCTACAGGTGGTAATGGCAAAGAGATGGAAGATGCCAGTAAAGCAGCTCAGCAGCCTGCTGATGGTGTGAGTAAGAATTACTACAACTAAAAATGCCTTACTTCTCTGCAGAGCAAGGACAAGGACCTGGAAGGCTTTGTCTGCTGCTCAGCCCACTTGGTTATGTAGCACAGTAGTACAAGGAATGGGTATTTCAGGTTCTTACCTCCTTCACACGTGATAAATGGTGAGAAACGCACTGGTCCACAGGGTCCCTGATCATGTTAAACCTTTCTTTGTTCACAAAAGGTTTAAGTGCTTTCTCAAACATTGACGGTGTGCTGAGGACCACGAAGGCCAGGGTGTCGTCTGCGTAGGGGAGGTGAAAGCCTGGCTGGAGAACCGCGTTGTACCACCCGACCTGCGGCAAGGAACAGCACAGCTCGTTACAGCAGGGACACCACGCGCTTCTAGCGGGCATGCAGGGATTAAGAGAAGTGGAAAGAAGTGTGGCCACCTTCATTTACAATCCAAATATGCAGCCTCCCATTCAAACCAGGGTGTTTTGCACGCTGAGATGTGCTGTTTCTGGAAGCTGTACCTTGATGGGAGAGGTAAGAACCATCCACAGCGTTCAGCCCAAGACTGCCCAGCAGTGCTAAAATCGCCCAGAACCATCAGCAATAGCACGTGTATTGTGAGAGAGCCACATGTGGACACTTGTTTTCAGGGTTGGATGTATTACAACGCAGACCAGAAATGAGGGCTCAAGCCAGGGCAGCAGGAGGACAGGACTCAGAGCAGTCACTGCCAACTATGAGGAGGTGACAGCCTGCACAACAGCATCAGTGTTTTTACAGGTCATGACCAGTCCCCCTCTCCTGGGATGCCGTAAAGACCAGGTCCAACACGCAGAAAGATGTCGAGCAACGTAACTCTAATATTTAATTAGAGTGCAAAATGCTGTCACCTCTAAACCTCTGTGAAATGAACCTGGAAGTGACTTCACAGGGGACAGTGGCAGCCACACCTGACCACACAGAAACCTACAGGGAAGAAACGAAGTTTACCATCCGTCCTCAAATTCTGGAGATGTCACTTCTCTCAGCACCTCATTTCCTTTTACTTCACGCTAATTTACAAAGGGGTGTGCTAATCTGCTCTTAATACACAGGCATCGCTACACTGAGGTTAAAATTTAAGCTTTCTCAGACACCTTTACTCTCTGTATCGTTGTTTAACTCCCCTGACCTTTACAGTCTACGGCGAACATAAAAGGCCCTGAGCAGACCCCCACCG
>NW_010197787.1:979-1247 GCF_000695765.1 Mesitornis unicolor | reverse complement strand
TCATCAACAACCGCAAGATCCTGCGCCTCGTGCGGCACACGCTGGGCCAGGTGAGCGCCATGCGGGAGCACGAGCTGGCCCTGCTGGATGAGATGCTGGCCCTGTGCGCCCAGGAGGCCAACAACAAGGCGCTGGAGGCCATCTTCAGCTCGCAGCTCTTCTACGAGAACCGCCAGGAGCGCTTCATCCGCAGCATGGCAGGTGAGGGGCGTCCTCGGGGGGGATGCTCCTCGTTACGGCCGCCCCCGCGTCGCTGGGGGGCCCCCGC
>NW_010197787.1:0-699 GCF_000695765.1 Mesitornis unicolor | reverse complement strand
CGTTACGGCCGCCCCGTCGTCGCTGGTGGCCCTCGGCCCCACGGGGGCTGCCTGGGCTCGTGACGGGGAGCGGCCTGCTCTGGTGGGGTTCCTGTGGTGCTGTGCTCCAGCTGTGTGTGCTCCAGCTGTGCCCCCATGTTCCAGCTGTGCTCCTTATGCTCCAGCTGTGCTCCAGCTGTGCCCCCATGCTCCAGCTGTGCCCCCTCCAGCTGTGCCTCCAGTGCATGCCCCAGCTGTGCTGCTTTTGCTCCAGCTGTGCCCCAGCTGTACCTCTTGTGCCCCAGCTGTGCCTATACTCCAGCTGTGCTTATACTCCAGCTGTTCCCCCGTGTTCCAGCTGTGCTCCCTCCAGCTGTGCTCCTTATGCTCCAGCTGTGCTCCAGCTGTGCCCCAGCTGTACCGCTTGTGCCCCAGCTGTGCCTATACTCCAGCTGTGCTTATACTCCAGCTGTTCCCCCGTGTTCCAGCTGTGCTCCCTCCAGCTGTGCTCCTTATGCTCCAGCTGTGCTCCAGCTGTGCCCCAGCTGTACCGCTTGTGCCCCAGCTGTGCCTATACTCCAGCTGTGCTTATACTCCAGCTGTTCCCCCGTGTTCCAGCTGTGCTCCCTCCAGCTGTGCCCCAGCTGTGCCTCCTATGCCCCAGCTGTGCTTATAACTCAAGCTGTGCGTGCTCCAGCTGTGCTTTCTGTGCTCCAGCTG
>NW_010197786.1:1662-2359 GCF_000695765.1 Mesitornis unicolor | reverse complement strand
CCAGGAAATTTTGGGTACCAGGGCCAGGATATTTCGGGTATCAGGGACCAGGATATTTGAGGTACCAGGGCCAGGAAATTTTGGGTACCAGGGCCAGGAAATTTTGGATACCAGGGACCAGGATATTTCAGGTATCAGGGGCCAGGATATTTCGGGTACCGGGGCCAGGATATTTGGGGTGCAGGGACCAGGACCATCCCGGTCACCGGGACATTTCCAAGCTGATGGTGACCCCATCCCCTTCATTTAAATGCGGGGACCCCTCCCCCGGCGCGGTGGGTGTTGAGGACCCGGCTCCGGCTGCCACCTGCCCTTGTTTACCCAGCGCCACCCCCTGCCGTCACCGATGGCACCGGGTTCCCAGGAGGAAAACAAGGGCTGGACCGCGGGGACCGCCTTGGGGACAAAGCTTGGCCACTTTGGGGACCGCCCTGGGGTCTTCAGCGCCCACCCTGGGGGCTCTGGGGACCAAACCCCGGGTGCTGCGGGATGGAGAGGTCCAGCCACCCACGGTCGGGTGATGTCCCCGCGGTGTCCCCCTGTCACCACCCCCCGGAAAGCGGCGCCCTGGACCATTTGCATGTTTGCTCGGCGCAGAGCGCTCGGCGCTGGCGGCGTTGGAGCCGTGAGGATGTCACCTCCCTGTCCTCGGCCCCCCGGGCCCTGGCTGCTGGCCCCACTCCTCGTCATGGCAGGG
>NW_010197786.1:665-1631 GCF_000695765.1 Mesitornis unicolor | reverse complement strand
AGGGGACCGCGGCTGTGACAGCGCCCGAGGCCCCCAATTATCAGGGAACCCATTTATTAGAGACCCCGTGTATTAGGGACCTTATTTCTTAGCGACCCTATTAACCAGGGACCTCAGGTATTAGAGGCTTAATGTATTAGGGACCCTATTTATCAGAGACCCCCATTTATCGGGAACCTCGTTTACTACGGACCTCATGAATTAGGGACCCTCATTTATTAGGGAACTTAATTTATTCGGGACCCCGTTTAGGAGAGACCCCATTTCTCAGGGACCTCATTTATTAGGGACCTCATGTGTTAGGGACCCCATTTACCAGGGACTCAATGGTATTGGAGACCCCATTTATTAAGGACTTCTATTTATTGGGACCCCCTGGTTCTTAGAGACCCCCATTTTTTGGACACCCTATTTATTGACACCCCTGGTTCTTAGAGACCCCCAGTTTTGGACACCCCATTTACTGGGATCCTTATTTATCAGGACTCCTATTTCTCAGCAACTGGGAGGTGCTGGGATCCCCACACCCGGGCCCTTTGCCCCCTTTTCCCGCTTGGCAGCCCCCACAACATCCAAATTCCCTCTTTTTGCTCCCAGGGGAGCGCACCCCCAAAATGAGGGGGGTTCTGCTGCCCCGGGACGATGACCCCCCCATGCTGGCGTGTGCAGTTTGCCCCGCTTCGCTTTCCTCTTCGCAAGCCAAAAACGGCTGCGGGGAGCCGGGGGGAGAGGCCAGAGCGGCCCTAAAATGAGCGGCTCGCATTTTGGGGTGCAGGAAGCGGTTTGTCTGTGTGTCCGGGGTGGGGGGGACGTGGTCTGTCTGTCTGTTCAACTCCTGTTCGGTGAACACCGAGTGGTTTCTCACAGAATTTGGCATCTCCATGCTACAGCCCCCGGTACGGCGCTGGGAGCATCTCGCTGCGGCGCCAGGAATTCGGGGGCACCGAGGGGCCCCGGACACGCAGA
>NW_010197786.1:0-318 GCF_000695765.1 Mesitornis unicolor | reverse complement strand
GTTACCCCCACTTTTGGGCCAAGGCTCCCCCTTCTTGGGGCTCAGCATCCCCTTTTTTGGGGCTCAGTATCCCCATCTTTGGGGCTCAGCATCCTCATCCTCTCCATCAAGCCCCCCTACAGTGGGGACACCAGGACAGTTGACACTGGGAAGGCACCGTGAGCACCCCCAGCATCCCCCTGGCCCAGCTCCATGTGTGGTACCCAGCTCCTGGGCAGGATTTGAGGGTTCTGCCGGGGGTCCCCATCCTCTGGATCATCCCCATCCTGGTCAGGTGCCGTGGCCAAGCAGCCCCAGCAGGTGAACGGCGTCCTGGGG
>NW_010197785.1:0-252 GCF_000695765.1 Mesitornis unicolor | reverse complement strand
AAGGGCAGGGGGCAGCGGAGCCGCGCATGCGTACTGCCAGGTTCTGTTTCCCGCGCAGGGCTGGGGGCCTCCAAGCGTTGCGGTCGCATCCGGGGCCTGAGGGGACGGCGGGACTGGGGATGTTGTGGGAGCTGTATGGGCTCTGCCTGCGTAAGGACGGACTCCGGATCCTCAATTATAAGCAAAAAACACCGAAGCACACACGATTAGGAAGGCAGTAAAGAGGAGCGGAGGAGCTTCCTTTCGTTTGGA
>NW_010197784.1:0-410 GCF_000695765.1 Mesitornis unicolor | reverse complement strand
ACAGGGTGGTGGGTGCACAGGGAGATGGGTGGACAGGGAGATGGTTGCACAGGGAGATGGGTGCACAGGGAGGCAGGGCAGGAAGCAGCAGGAACACCACTGGGCTTAGTGGAGGAAATCACCCCAAAATGAGGAGTGGGGTGGCCCGAGAGCCCAGGCAGAGCCAGGACAGGGTCGGGTGGGCAGTGACGACAGCTTGGGTCTGTTTTGCCACAGGCAGGAGGTCGGTGCCGAGGTGCGAGGGGTGTGAGCTGGGCCGAGGGTTGCTGGTGGAGCGCTGACCCGTCCCTGGTGCTGTGAGCTGCTGGCGGGCAGCGCTGAGCCGTGCCGGGCGCCTGCCGAGGTAATTGTGAGTTACACTCCAGGCTCCCGTGACGTGCAAAGATTAATAACCATGCCGTGCTGCTGCC
>NW_010197783.1:1544-3041 GCF_000695765.1 Mesitornis unicolor | reverse complement strand
TATCCAATGGGGTGAAGCCAAACCCCCAAATCCTTGGCCCTCAGGTGGGGCACACCCCCTGGACCCCTCCCCAGGGCTGTGGGTGCCGGGGGTGAGCAGCGCTCGGCATTTCGGAGACTGTAATTGGATTTGGGTGGCCCAGACGCTGCGATGTCCACCCGCATCCCGAGAGCCATCGCTCACGGGGAGTGGGTCATTACAAGCTAATCAGTTTATGGAATTAATTGGGATCATTTCCCTCGCGCTCCCGGGGTGGGTAAAAGGGGAGGGCAGCTGGGTGGGTACCGGGGGCTGCCTGGGAGGAGAAACTGGGATGTTACTGGTCAGAACTGGGATATCTCTGACTGGAACTGGGATGTTGCTGATAGAACTGGGATGTTCCTGGTCAGAGCTGGGATATCCCTGCCTGAAACTGGGATATTACTGGTAGAACTGGAATGTTCCTGGCCAGAACTGGAATATTCCTGGTAGAACGGGGATGTTCCTGGCCAGAACTGGGCTATTCCTGACTGGAACTGGGATGTTGCTGGGCAGAACTGGGATGTTCCTGGCCAGAACTGGGATATCCCTGACTGAAACTGGGATGTTCCTGGTAGAACTGGGATATTCCTAGTCAGAACTGGGATGTTCCTGGCCAGAACTGGGATATCCCTGACTGAAACTGGGATATTCCTAGTAGAACTGGGATGTTCCTGGTCAGAACTGGGATGTTCCTGGCCCAAACTGGAATATTCCTGGTAGAACTGGGATGTTCCTGGCCCAAACTGGGATATTCCTGACTGGAACTGGGATGTTGCTGGGCGGAACTGGGATGTTGCTGGGCAGAACTGGGATGTTCCTGGCCCAAACCGGGATATTCCTGACTGGAACTGGGATGTTGTTGGGCAGAACTGGGATGTTCCTGGCCTGAACTGGGATATTCCTGGTAGAACTGGGATGTTCCTGGGGGCTCCTGCCCTCCTGGGGGGCACGGCCGCATCCAGACAGTTCAGAGCTCCAGGTGAGAGGAGCTGGGCTGGAAGCAGGATGGTGACTGGGAGGAGTGGGATGAGTAGGAAGAGCAGGACAAGTGGGGTGAGTGGGATGAGTGGAATAAATGGGATAAATGGGATTAATGGGATGAGTGGGAGGAGTGGGATTAGCAGGATTAGTGGGACAAGTGGGAGGAGCAGGATGACCGGGATGAGTAGGATTAATGGATTAGTGGGGGGAGTGGGATGAGCAGGACAAGTGGCATGAATGGGATGAGCGTGATAAGTGGGATGAGCAGGACAAGTGGGATTGGTGGGATGAGTGGGATAAATGGGGTGAGTGGGATGAATGGGATGAGCGTGATAAGTGGGATGAGCAGGACGAGTGGGATAAATGGGGTGAATGGGATGAGTGGGATTAGTGGGAGGAGAGGGATGAGCAGGACAGGTGGGATGAATGGGATGATTGGGACCAACGGGACCAGTGGGGTAACTGGGATGAATAGGGTAACTGGGATGCTGTCCC
>NW_010197783.1:881-1513 GCF_000695765.1 Mesitornis unicolor | reverse complement strand
TGGCGTCCGCCCCCCAGCCCCCCCCCCCCCCCCCCCGCCACTGCCAGCCCCCCACTTCCCACTGGGATGGGGTCTTTTAGCTCCCACTCCCTTTCCCACCCCCTCCAGAGCCACCCCCGCATCCCAGCCCCGTTAACGCCACCCCCGTGCCCAGCTGCCCTGGGGGGTGACGGGGACACTGAGCCACCACAGAGGGACATCGGGACATCGGGACGGCCTGGCTGTATTCTACAGTGCACGTGTCTCCAGTGTGAGTAAGCGACTGGAGACACGGCCCTGTCGGGATAACAACCAGCGCCCAGCACCACGGCCACCAGCACCGTGGCCACCAACGCTCTCCGTATCGGACCCTGCATCTAGGGTGGATGGAGGTCTTTGGGGTAGGGGATGGTGGCAGCGGGAAGGGAACTCAGAGCCAGGCAGCCAAAAACAGGATGGGAGGGAAAGCAAATGCCGGTACCTTAAGGGGCCCAACTGGGAGCCTGTGCCTGTTCCCAGTATAACGCCGTCGTTCTCCCAGTTGCCAACAGGAGGACTGGTGGCAGGAATGGAGCTGGGGAGGGGGAACGCTGCAAAGCGCCTGGAGGGAGACAGGGTTTTGGTGTGGCCAGCCCTGGGGGTGGCGTGGCTAG
>NW_010197783.1:0-816 GCF_000695765.1 Mesitornis unicolor | reverse complement strand
CCGTTGACACTGCTCATGCAGGGCCACGTGTAGCCAAGCATTGCTTTGGGACCACCATCGTGCAAACTGGGGTGACCTTCCCAGCCCCCCAGCCCGGTGCTCCCAGTATGCCAGCAGACCCATCCCAGTGCTCCCTCTCAGGAACTGAGCATCGGTCAAAAAGGGCCATTCTGATCCCAAAAGTGCACTGGGCCTGCTGGAGTCTGCTCCTGAGGGGCGACCAGGCCTGTGGCTTCCTGTCCCCATGCCATGGGGACCTTGGGGATGTTTCGGAGGGGGCCAAATCCCTGTACCCTCCCATGGCTCCAGGCCACTCTGACCCCCTCCATGTCCCTGCTGTCTCCCCAGGATGCGCTGCTGAGCTTGGGGGCCACCATCGATGTCACCGGCCTGCGAGACGCCCTGCGCCATGCCCTCGTCACCCTGCTGCCTGCCGTGGTAGGTGGGGGACTGGGATGGGGAGGGGGTTCTTTACTGGTCTATACTGGGGTTGAGCCACCCTAGCTCACCACAGTGGCCTCCTGCCATGTGAGGGTGGCACTGGTCCCCTGGGTGCCATTGTAAGAGTTGGCCTGTCTGGGTGTCACAGGGTCACCCAGGAGCTGCAGAGACCCCAGGGTGCTCGTGGCACTGGTGCCAGTGGTGGCACTGGTGCCTGTGGTGGTCCTGGTACTGGTGGAGGCCGTGGTGCTGGTGGAGGTCTTGGTGCCCTGGTAGTGGCCCTGGTAGTGGTGGTGGCCCTGGTACTGGTGGTGGCACTGGTACTGGTGGTGACACCCATGATTGTGGTGGCCCTGGTGCTGGTGGAGGCCCTGT
>NW_010197782.1:0-2733 GCF_000695765.1 Mesitornis unicolor | reverse complement strand
GTGCCTGATGGCAGAAGCAGGTCACCTCAGTATGCAGCAGCACCTGGGAGCGTAGGGACATAGATTTTTCTGATCCCAACCTGAATCCCTCCAAAGGCAGCGTCGAAGAATAGTGGATCTGTAGTCACTTGGATTCCCAGCCATGGAGAAATCTCAGAGCAATTTCGTTTTGTTGTGTTCTGAAGGCCCAGCGTTGGAGAAGAGCGGCCCTGTACAGTATTCCCAGTAGCCAGTGAGCACATCATCCCACTTTGTTTCTAAGTATAACTATGTTCCCCGAATACACCTGTGTTCGCTGTTTTTCCTTAATTATTTGTTCCACTTCAGTGGCTTCTCTCAGACTGGTGCAATTCAGAACTATTCTGAACTTCCTAATTATGGGGATATAAATACACGAAATCTCGTACTCCCAACCTGATGTATTTCGGCTGTGCAGATGTGAGTGTTTGTTGCCTGCTCTTACAGACAGCTGATTTTTGTCATCTCACAGGTAGCAGAATGGGTGGTGGCTTTATTTTTGCCAAGAAATGATATAAATAAAACACCAGGGGACATGTTGTACATCGGATTTTAAAATCTGTCTGCTGTGTTAATTTCCTGCTTCCCCATTCCTGCAGTTTTGTAAAGAGTTTGATCCTTTCAGGCACTGTTTCCTAAAATGATACAGGGAGGCAAGCAAAACCTTTCATTTGCAGGGATTCCATCTTGGATGTCTCGTTAGCCAAACCCTGGCATAAAGCAGTGGTTTTGTTTCTGTGTCGTTCCAGATTCCCTATGCAGCAAGCTTGATCAGGAAAGAAAAGCTCGGTGCACACCTCAGCAAAAGCTAAAGGTGAGCTTGTGAAAGAAGATCTCCTTTTCTGCCTGTCCCGGCTGTCGTGTTTCTCTTTGCAGGCACTGCAAGAATTAAGAGAATCATTCTGTTGCTGATGTTGGCTTAAAAGCTGTGCCTGTGGAAGTGTCCTGCTGCAGTCTAAAGCTGATAACCAGCACATCACACAAACCACGAGGTTGCGCTGGGGTAGGACTGGGTGAATCCAAGCCTGACCACCTGAGCTTCTGCTCTCTCTGGCTCTGGAAAGTGGCGTCAAGGTCTTGTAGCTTTGGTGGAAGGAGGGAAACCGGAGAATCCCAGAATATGAGGAGTTGAAAGGGCCCTGGAAAGCTCCCCCAGTGCAACCCCTGCCAGAGCAGGATCACCAGAGCAGTCACACAGGAACACGGCCAGGGCTTTGGGGGTCTCCACACAAGGAGACTCCACAACCTCTCTGGGCAGCCTGGGCCATGCACCATAACCCTCACACTCTCAAACTGTGGCCTCATCTTCAGCTTGAACCTCCTGTGCTCCAGCTTGGGACTGTGGCATTCACAGTGCAGTAAAAGTTCACACACGAGCAGGTAGGGATGGGGTTTTCTGCCCATAACGGAGCTTCCAGTGGCCTGGGATATTGCAGTTTTGGGTGCTAAAGCCTTAACATTTAAATTACATTCCCTTTTTTTTTCTGGTAAGACAAGAAGATTAGGGCTTGGAGACAAAGAGACAAAAAGCCAGAAGCCTTGCTACTGTGCTGTGCCACAAAATTTGGCTTGGGGATTCACTGAAAAAAATCCCTGAGGTGGAGTAGGCAGATTAGGGGAAAAAAAAGCTATTTATACATAGAAACCCCAGTAATGCACAAAGTAGAGGTATTCAAGGGACAGTCTGGGGCAACTAAGAGGGATTTGATAGCACAGATGACGGAGGTTTGCCTGAGGTGTGGAAGAAGCAGATATTTAAAAATAAAAGCATTAGGGGTAAGTATAGAGTAATGGGATAACCAGTAAGTATAGAGTAACTATAACCAGTAAATAGAGAGTAACTACAACCAGTATCTGTAGCCTTGACCTGTTCCTTTTTTTTGATGAATCGAAGCACCAGGTTGGTCCGTTTTGCCCTCTTGTGCACACTTTCTTCCTGACCGCCAGCATTTTCCAGTTGAGCCTGCATTAATCTGGGCGCAGATTTAAAACACACTCGGTGATATTAAGAGCCTGAAGGAAACAGCGCGCCTCCCCGGGTGAGAGGCAGAGTCCTGCCCTGAAAGCCTTGCCCAGAGCGCTGATCTGCACCAGCAGATGCCTGAGGATGGCAGCATCGGGCGAGCGGCACCGTGTGTCCCCAGCGTCAGGTTTCCATCGTCTGAGGAGGTGCTGGCATCGCGGCGACGAGCGTTTACGTGAAGGCTGGCTGCGTTTTGTGCGCCGTTTTTGTTTCCAGTGGCACACCATCCCTGCAGACAACCGGGATTTCTCTTAAGTAGGCCCTAGCGCTTTTGAAAGATTAGTTGTTACTTAACTGCTAAGCTAAATCAGTCAAGCAGAGAATCGCAACTATCTTTTTCAGAAGCAATTTCAGATTCCTGATGCGCCGGGCAGAAAAGAGTTGCCTCGAGAAGGAACGTGTTCACACATATGTACCTGCAACCGCTCAATTCGTGGTCCGTGTCCCTTTCCGCAGCAGGTCGTCTTGTGTTCAGTCGTACTTCAGTCAGTTGCAGTTAGCATTTTATCTTTAAAGTGTATTTCCTTGTGACTCTGCAGATAGTAACTAGCAAAGTCTCGGAGGATGCTTCTGGAGCAGGTGACCTGTGTATCCCTTTTTCAGGGATTGTAAATCAATGTAACCCTGAGAGTAAAGAGATCTCAGGCTTGGGCTTAGCGTTGGTAACGTTTTCTCTCTCTTTTTTTTTTTAT
>NW_010197781.1:0-217 GCF_000695765.1 Mesitornis unicolor | reverse complement strand
GCGCACCCTGCCACCCCCAGGGTGCCCAGACCCCCACGATGCTGACACTGAGACCCCCAGGGTGCCCATGCAGAGACCCCCATGGTACCGATGCTGAGACCCCCACGATGTTGACACTGAGACCCCCAGGGTGACCATGCAGAGACCCCTATGGTGCCAAGACCCCCATGCCACCACCCCTGAGATCCCCAGGGTGCCCAGACCAAGACCCCCAGGG
>NW_010197780.1:1697-1900 GCF_000695765.1 Mesitornis unicolor | reverse complement strand
GCCTGCGTGCCCGACGAGGTGATCCAGGAGCTGGTGCGGTGCCGGCCCGGCACAGCTGAGCAGGTCCTGCTGCTGCTGCGCCAGAAGATCGAGGAGAAGCAGCAGCAGCAGTGGCGCAAAGTGGAGTCTGGACCAGGCCAGGTCAGTGGGGCTGGGGGACAGGGGAAGAGTGGCTGGGGGGGGGCCGGGGGGGGGGGGGGGGG
>NW_010197780.1:0-1347 GCF_000695765.1 Mesitornis unicolor | reverse complement strand
AATGCCAGGACAAGGGGCAATGGTCCCAAGCTGGAGCACAGGAGGTTCCAGCTGCAGATGAGGCCAAAGTTTGTGAGTGTGAGGGTTCTGGAGCATGGCCCAGGCTGCCCAGAGAGGTTGTGGAGTCTCCTTGTGTGCAGACACCCAAAGCCCTGGCCGTGTTCCTGTGTGACTGCTGTGGTGATCCTGCTGTGGCAGGGGTTGCACTGGGGGAACTTTTCGCTCCAGGATGGGGCTGGCTCCCAAACCTCAGTGCTCCCCATGGCCTCGCGCCCTGGTGCAAGCTGGATGGGTTGGGGTACCCAGTCCCCACTTCTCCCCATGCCAGGCCCCCTCCCTGTGCAGGGGCTGTGTGTGGGGTCACCCACAGGGTCACCCGTGACTGGTGGCCACCTGTGACAGGCATTTTCCTTCCTCTCGGTGCAGGAGCCGGGTGTGCAGGCAGCACGGGGCGACATCAGCTACCTGGAGACGGGTAAGGGGGCGTGTGGGGCAGGAGGGTCCCGTCCCAGGACCATCTCCTAAAACCCAAACCCCAAACCATCACCTTTCTCATCCCTAGAGGGGGGTGAACACAGCCCTGTCTTGTGCTGGGGCACCCAAATAATGAGCCTGGGGGGACAGGAGATGCTGTGGGCTGGGAAGGTTTTTGGGCTCATAGGGGTGTTTTGCAGGCTGTGCCAAGGCGAAGAGAGGTGCAAGAGGAAGCAATGTCTCCCCCGTGGCTGCCAGGTAAGGGCTGTGGGTGCTGGGATTCTGTGGGTGCTGGGGTTCTGTGGGTGCTGGGTGCTGGTGACGTGTCCCTCCTGGGGACATTTGGAGGGATGGGGGACCCCCATGGGGGTCTGGGGACCCCTATGCCGTGGGAACAGCGAGGTGTGGGGCTGGGGGGCGCGTGAACCCTGTAGGACAGAGGGCTGTGACTGTCCCCACGTTTCCTTCCCCACTGCAGGGTGACAAGGAGCCACCACATGTGTGACCAGGCCACCCAGGGGGACACCCCCATCCCCCTGAAGCTGGAGGAGCAGGAGCAGGCGCTGCTGCTGGTGCAGGAGACCATCCAGGTGAGCCCCCCCGCCGTCCCCAAACCAAGGGACGTCCCCACGGTGCCACCGAGCCAGGGGCAGGCTCCTGGGACGGTGACAAAGCCCAAAGGGGCCTTTGCTCGGTGGCACCGACCTCCTGGGCTGCTCCTGGCTTTGCCGTGGTCCAAGCGGGGCTTGGGTGCTGCCCTGGGTGAGTTTTTTGGGTGCTCCCCAAAGGGATGGTGACAGCTCAGCGTGGTGGCATGGGGATGTCCCCGCCGCCCTCGCCTCCTCCCGCTGCGGGAGGCGTTTTGCTGACGCC
>NW_010197779.1:0-699 GCF_000695765.1 Mesitornis unicolor | reverse complement strand
TTTGTGCCCCATAGATTCACAGCCCCATAGATTGGGGACGAATAGATTTGAGGACCTACAGATTCAGGCGCCCCATGGATTTGGGCCCCATAGATTTGAGGACCCATAGATTCAAGCCCCATAGATTCAGGAGTGCTAATGTTCCTGCCCCATAGATTTGGGGACCCACAGATTTGAGGACCCATAGATTCGTGCCCCATAGCTTCAGGCCCTGTAGGTTCAGCAATGCAAGCGTTTGTGCCCCATAGATTCGGGCCCCATAGAGTTGAGCCCCATAGATTCTCAGGCCTATAGACTTGCGCCCCATAGATTCAGGAGTGGAAGCGTTTGTGCCCCACAGATTTGAGGACCCATGGATTTGGGGACCCAGGTGTCTGGGCCCCATAGAATTGAGCCCCATAGATTCTTGCCCCATTGATTCTCAGACCCATATATTTGAGGACCCATAGATTCAGGCCCCATAGATTCAGGAATACAAGCGTTCGTGCCCCATAGATTTGTGCCCCATAGATTCACAGCCCCATAGATTTGGAGACCCACACATTTGGGACCCTGGTGTCCGGGCCCCATAGATTCGAGCCCCACACATTCACAAACCTTTATATTTGAGGACCCACAGATTCGGGACCCATAGATTCAGGAATACAAGCGTTTGTGCCCCATAGATTCAGGACCCATAGATTTGAGACCCACAGATTC
>NW_010197778.1:0-12465 GCF_000695765.1 Mesitornis unicolor | reverse complement strand
GCTCGGGGAAGGCAGGGCCCGGCTCGGGGAGGGAGCGCGGCCGCCGCCCGCCCCCTGCCGGCCGCAGGCGGGAGGAGCCGCTCAGCTGCGCTCAGCCCGGAGCGAGTCCGCAGCCCGGCGCGGGCTGCAGAGCCCTGACAGCTGAATGCAGATACAGCAGGATTTGAAACGGGGTTTTACGGAATGAAACTGGCACTGCTCAAGCTGTGGATCAGGACTTGAGGTGACTTTCGTATTTCGGGAAATACTAACGAAGTTTGTAAGATGTGAAACAACAAAGAAGCCCATCCTCATCATCTGAGGATGCTAACAAAATCCTCCTTCCCACATGCACGTACTAACAAAAACCACACGTCTTGATAAAGCTCTTGGGTTTGTATTGAAGTACAAGGACAGCACACAGACTCCAACACTTACTCCAGTTGCCTGAAGATGTTGCCTGAACTCATCCATCGTCGTGTTTGAGATGCTCATGTCCCTGAACATTCCTTCCAGTTTAGAAGTGAACTGACATCCACATTCAGTCTAAAATAAACAAAATAACTTGTTGTGCTAGCACTGTAAAAACAGAGCTTATGATTTGCGAACTGCAAGACTAAGAATTACTTTATAAATCTCAAAAATTGTATTTATGTACATTTGGTTACTGGAATTCCCATTTGCATTATCTTCAGAACTTTAAAAAGTTTTATTTTTCACATAAGGACCTAACCCTACCCATGTCGAAAGTTACGTTCCTTCTCTGTTCTCTATGTTTGCATTTATAGTTTCTTTTTTAGCTTCCTAGCTCATCTTAAAAAAAGAAAAAATCTGTGAAAGCTTATCAGACCAAGGCATACACTTTTACCTGCTTTTTAACGTGATTCTGGAAAGAGAAACAAAAATCTTGATTTGAATCAGAAAAAAACAACCACCTGTTGTCCTAAGAGTGCATAATTTTACAGGCTTGCTGCAGACTGCCAAGTGAGATGATAAACCTTTTGAGAATCATGGGCACGTGCATATATAGATACAGGGGCACAGACACATTTCAGTCGCACATACAGGACTTTGTGCCTATTTAACACATACTGTGACATACGTGGTAAAGGCAAGCATGGCAGCTTCAGCACCCTGATCACTGTGCAAAGGCACAAGAAAAGAGGGCAGTTCCAGTCCACCAATTCACCTTGCAAATGCACGCCCTGTGCCTTCTGTATCACCGGGCTAGAAGAGGTGGAGAAGTAATTGTGAAGGAATTAATACTGAGAATTTGGAGAAATCTGATACACACAGGCTTCACTCCCTGATAGAACATGAAGGTCAAATGAGGATCGGTGAAGTTCGATTTTAAGATCAAGTCAGTCTGCTTCAGAAGTTCCCCAGACATTTATCACGCTACCTGGGCAGAAGCTGCATTAGACCTCGCTGCAAGGACTGTTCACCTTTAGGCTTTACTTCTTCCTTCTGCATCTCTTGGCCTATTTATTCAGTGCATTGAACCAACTAAGGAAAGCGTATTTCCAGACAGTGATATGAAGACTTTTTTTTTTTTAAAATCTATCTCAAACTACTTAATCAAAAAAGGAATTGAGCATTACCATCAGTCTGCAGAAGGCAGCAGCTAAGAAAACCAATAATGCATGCAATAAAAAAGTTCTACTGTGAATAACAGAAAATCTAGGATAAAAAAGCCTTGTCCTCAAACACGGTCACTTGTCCTCTTATTTGGAAAGTTAAATTTTGAAAAAGAAAAAAAAAAGACACTGTTTTCTAGATTGCCCTCTCATCACGGGTGCTTTCCAGCACTTCCTTCCTTCTATTTGAAAAAAAAATTATTCAGAAAAAACCTTTCACAGTTTCTGTGGGGGCTTTCAAATACAATCTGTAATTACAGCCAAGACGTATCTTATCTATATATCCCTTATGTAAAAACAGAAGTACAAAGTAAGCAGATGCTGTCTTACCTTTAATTTAGAGATCATATTTTTCTCGGAGTCATCTGAAACACTCTTGTTTGTGAGGAGTCGCCTTGCCAAGTGCTGCTTGTAATAGCGTTCAAAAACATCTTTCTCTTGCATAAACCTAAATAAAACCATTGCCTTATCCAATATAGTTTCTACTTCTTGCTCTGTTAGCTGTAAAAGAAATAATTTGCTGGTTTTAGCCTTCCAGCCCGTGTCTTATACAACCTAAACACTTAAGAGTATTCACAGCAAGCAGACGATCTAACAGTAGCCTACAAAGAAGCCAACAAAACTGGTCCAACTTGTAAATGATAGAGCCAAAAGAACAGTGGACAAACTCAGATGAAATGCCCTCTAAAATGCAGTGAAAAACAATTGTGAGGAAGAAGGGAGACAACAGACGGGTAGAGTGCCTGGATTAATAGGGCGTAAGTTCACAGGTAAGCTTTAAAGCATTTTTTAAAAAAGCCCAGATGGAAACCAGTATTACAAGCATGAAAAGTTGGCTTGGAATGCAACTGCAGAACTTACTACACCCTGACTTTTTTTGGAAGGGGTATCTGCCAGAAGTAATCCAAGTACACTGCTTCAGACATGGAGGACAAGCCACACAAAATCCTGGAATCCCCTTGTGCCTTGTACTTCCATAAGCTTGTGTCTGAAGTGTTATGAGCTCAGATGTGTAACATACTTTTTTTAAGGCAGTATTGCCATTTATCTTAATATAAAATAATTCCTAGAAAAGTAGCTTAGTTTAATTTCACCGGAGTTTACACAAGAGCATGATCTTTGAATTTAATTTATACTTACTCCCTTGACTCCCTTTTTCAGCTTATCATCAATAAATAATGAGAGGTACTCTGGAGACCGAGAGTTGAGGTTGAGGAAGTACTCAAAGTCACCCGCAATAGTCTGTTTGAAGAGTCGATCGTTATTGAAAGATTCTTGAAGAAAGCGGTCAAACCGACTCTTCAAATCCAGCAAACCCTTTGAAAAAAGCAAGAGTATTTCCAGTGATGTGAAGTTTTAAGCTCTACAACAGTAATAATAGATGCTGTCAGAGAAGACCGTGTCTACAGTCAGAGATTCTGCAAAGCTATGTTCTGCATTATCAGAAAGTATCTGAAATTTCATTTCCGTTCTTAAATACTGATAGCTGCCATAACCCTCTTAGAGAAGCAATTTTCAGATAAACTGCCTAAAATATTGGTGCAGTTGGCTGTAATGGGCCACTCAAAGATTAAAAACCTTTCTTAATCACCCTCGTTAAACAGGCTGTTTGACTGGATTTTTAAAGCCACAACTTAAAGGAGTTATTTGTTGTACTTGCCGAGTCTTTTCTATTTCAAATAACACCGACAAATTCACTACCATAAACACAGGACACAGGAAAGACAAGGCTAAGCACCCATTAACTGCATCCCTACAGCTACTAAGCAAGTTTGGAAAGAGAAAACACAGCAACCACAGGCCTAATCTTGTTAGGCTTTTTCCCCTCTCAGTTGCAATCCAGGGACATGTTTCTCATGGATCTTTAGGAGTCACTGTGAGCATATGAACGTTAGAAACAAGCAATAGCTGTCCAGTTATCACGGTGTGAATCTCACAGGGCTGAACTGAACCACGTCCTCTGAGCTAGTGATCACATTTTAAACATCATTTTTACAGCTTGCATCATCTTCGCCCAGAGTTAAAACAACTGAGTGCAGAAAGGGGAAGCTTCTTAAAATCACCTGAGCACCTTTCCAAGTATATCGGATACACACAGGGCTTAGACATAACCGAGACAGCACTGGGGGGAGATGGGAGAAAATCTCACTCAAGAGGTAAATTTGTCATGGATAATGGCTGCCCACAAAAACTGCTGAGGTAACATGACCTTGAAGACCTCGGTTTCTTAAGAAATTATTTCTATGTGGTTACTTAAAGAAGTCGTTCAAGAACTACTCAAAGTAGCAGTGATGTTTCTTAGGAACTCATCATCTCACTCAAAGGCATAGTCTTTAGACAAGCCAAGTAACGAGTATTGGAAATCTTAAATTCAAAGTAAATCGCACTATATCTGTTTACCAAGGGCAGCTTATGTCTCCTCTCCAGGAGGACACCACCTGAACAACCTGGTGTTACAGGAGAAACTGTCGGTACTTTAAATTACAGCAGCATGCTAACATCCCTTCAAAGATTTAAATCTAATCCCCTGGCAATGCTCTTGCAGTCACCTCAACAATCATGCACAGGGTTTGGTGACGTCTTGTTGCAGAAGTAGGGCCGGACTACGATGAAGTTTTTTTTTTTCTTGAGGGTATAATGTAGCTTCCTTGTCTGCCTTCTTACTGCTATTAAAGTCCTTGAAAGAGTCAGATTAACAAGGCTGGTATGAGAAGAGCGAGGCAGTTTCTCAATTAACAGGTGTTCTTCTCTTCTGTCGTGCCAATGGAAGCAGAAGATAAACCTGCTCTGGGGGTTTAGCAGCAATCAAAGCTCAATCCCTCCCCTACGGCATCTTCACAGAATGGTTGGGGTACACACTAAGGGGCTGAGGAGAAGCTCTGCCAAAGCACAAGCAGCATGGCTGTGAGTCCTCAGCTTCAGCACGCTGTTTGCCTTTGTAGCGGGAAGCATCAATAGCACCTTTATGATTAACTCTTCCTCAGTTCAGGTTTTTATGATACCTCTTTAGGTCTATCAGAATTTAAAAGGAGTGAAAAATACTTCAAAGCAATCTAGACACTGACTTTCCACATAGCTTTCCTTTACCTTTTTTGTGGTGGTATGATTTAATGAAAAAAAACCCAAACAAACCAGCCCATAATCATTAAACCTAATAAATTTCAAAGGGCATTCTCTCCTCTTTTTAACAATCCTTGGAGAGGTGATCCTTGTCCAAGATTGGTAAGAAGTCTTCTTCAGCATTGCCAGAAGATTAATAACCCAAACAAAGCTGTTTTTATACTCAAATGGCTTCTCACAGCAGTAACCAGTTCTAGCAAATTCATTGATTTAAAAAACACCAGCAGAGGTGAGAACAGACATACAGCACTAAATATTTCTCATAAAGCCCAAACACAAGTACTTCAACTACAGATTTTAAAAAAGCAAACCTTACCATTTAATGAATACACATTTTCGCATTAAGCATAAACCATCTTCCAGCTATAAAAACGTTTCCTTAAAGTTCAACGAACTCTAAAGATTTTATGTGCAGATTTAAAACCATCTTCTGAGAGACAACGGGAGAGAAGAGACAGCAAACACTCCTGAAGCGTATTTGGTGAGCTTGCTAAATTAACATCACCTCTAGTGAGAGATGGAGAACCAGAACCAACACTTGTGTCTTTCAACACGCAGAAGTGTTCTGCTTCTCAGCAAGACAGAGAATGAAGCAAGTAATCTGTTATGATCTGTAACGCGTTCACCTCTCAGTCACAGTTCATCTTGCCAGGAAATGCTGCCACATGATTTTTTGTCTCAATAAACACCGAGAGCTGACATTACGTACAAATAAACTAAACGGACACTATAAAGCTATTCGCCAGCAGATGTGGAACTGACTCTGGAGGCAAATATCATTTAGGATCACCTAAAAAGTTCCCGGCAGTTAGATCATTAGCCTGAGCGTGCTGTGGAAGGAAAGCAGCTAGCAAAAGCACAAAAACTGTGCATGTGCTTTCCAGGCAACTTAGGTGTAAAAGAAGAGCTCTAAACGTGTCTGAAAATTTAGAAAATGTCTATTTTAAGCAAATTTACACATGCAGCTTATTAATAACAATCCTTTTTGCATCAATATTAAGAGTTACCTTGTCAATTATGCAGTTTACTGTTACTGTGGGGAACGTGGGAATGAGGGAAGAAAAGGAAGTTAAAAACTTTTAACTACCTGAATGTAGTCAACTGGATTCTTTCCTTCTCCCTCTTCAGAAACGAGTGCTTTGCCTTGCTCTCTCAGGTAGGAGCTCATGCACTCGCACATCGTCTTCAGACCGTTTGGCACACGACTGAACAACTTGTACATGCAAGCAAGGTCTGGAAACAAGAAGGAGACGTTATGCAGGACACCCTCTGTCTGTTATGCTTCTGGAACTCATTCATTTCATAGCAACAGACGACAGTAAAAGTTGAGCCACTTCAGCCCCAAAAAGCATCCCGTAACAGCTCAGGCACTGTCCTCTTCTGATGTCCCCTCTCCTTTGCCCCTGACAACACGCTGACCCCAGGAGCCACAAAATTGAAAACAAAGGTTGTATTCAACTGTTCTAGGTCGTCTGTAGCACAGCATCTGCTATTGCTGATCCCGGGCCAGCAAAAGTTGATGCCTGCGCTAGAGAATGGTACACTTAAGTATGCAGCTTCCAAGGTTATCATCCCAAAAACCAAATACTGCATTAAAAGTTGTAAGAAGAATCTAAGTTAAGGCAAATAGGAAAACATTAATGAGATACTTGTTGAGATTAACAAGACACTTGCTTGCATTAAAAGCAAAAACTGGTTAAAGTTGGAGTTTAATTCATATTTGTCTTAAAGTCAGCCATATAATTTTACACTACTTTGCTTCATCCATCCAGAATCATGGTAAGTGCCTTAGCTCAAACACGGATTCCCAAAAGAGCAATCCATCCCTGTACATTTATGAGATCTTATCTTCACAATGCAAGAAGCATTTCCCCTCTGGTGTTTAACTAAATCAAAGCAAGGCCTATGAAAGTTAAACTAATTCCTGCATCTTATGAATACCCTTCAATATCCTTGTACCTTCAGCCTGAAGGCTATCTTTTTAAAGTATGTTTTAAGTACAGTATCACCACTTCCCTTTACAATGCAGTAATTCTCTTTTCTTACAGCTAAGAACTTTTCTCACTTTGTTGCTCTGACTGTCACCGAGGAACTGAGAAACTGCTTTAACGAACAAAGGACATTAATCTGAGAAGCAAGTCTGTTCTCCATCCTCACAGCTTGAGTGTGAGCACCGATTTCTAAACACAGATGCTACAGTCACTCTATTACGCTGCTTTGGAAACTTAAGTTCTATCTCTTTCAATAGCAACTTCCACTCAGTCGTGCTATCCCACATTAACCTCTACTAGGGAAAAACCAAATCAAGACAAGTCCTCCTTTTTCAATCACTTTGACAAGCTGTTTCTTAACCTTCAAAACCAGCCATTTTTCCTGCAACAAAGCCCCCTCCCCAGGAACTGGTCCTGCAGTGCTGCTGTTAAATAACTCGTTTACACTAGCACTTTTTACAGAACTGTCTGTGAGCCAAAAACCTTCGATGCATTTTTGACAGCTACATACTAGAGAAATGAAAGTAATGAAATGGCTCATGGTAAACAGGTAACAAAGACCAATACAATAAAAATTGTACTTTTAGTTAAGAGATACTTGGCTTTCCAAAAAAGTACCTGTACCTAGTACTAAACAGAAACAAGTTATACATATGGCCTCTGTTTTAAGAGCCTTCTGAACGTTTCTGAAGTAATATTTATAGACGTTCGCAAAACAGAGTCACCAAAGTCACACAGAATCACAGACCGTTAGGGATTGGAAGGGACCTCAAAAGCTCATCCAGTCCAATCCCCCTGCCGGAGCAGGAACACCCAGATGAGGTTACACAGGAAGGCGTCCAGGCGGGTTTTGAATGTCTGCAGAGAAGGAGACTCCACAACCTCTCTGGGCAGCCTGGGCCAGGGCTCTGTCACCCTCACTGAGAAGAAGTTTCTTCTCCAATTGAAGTGGAACCTCCTGTGTTCCAGTTTGTGTCCGTTACCCCTTGTCCTATCATTGTTTGTCACCGAGAAGAGCCTGGCTCCATCCTCGTGACACTCACCCTTTAAATATTTATAAATATGAATGAGGTCTCCCCTCAGTCTCCTCTTCTGCAAACTAAAGAGCCCCAGCTCCCTCAGCCGCTCCTCAGAAGGGAGATACTCCACTCCCTCCATCATCTTTGTAGCCCTCCACTGGACTCTCTCCAGCAGTTCCTGTCCTTCTTGAACTGAGGGGCCCAGAACTGGACACAATATTCCAGATGTGGTCTCACCAGGGCAGAGTAGAGGGGAAGGAGAACCTCTCTGCCCTACAATCACCCCCCTCCTGATACACCCCAGGATGCCATTGGCCTTCTTGGCCACAAGGGCACAGTGCTGTAAAGTGTTTTTACAATGACACACAAACACAAACCATAAAGCTCACACGTTAAAAACAAGCAGCATCATCATAAGCATTTCTGTCTCCCATACAAGGCAGTCTTACCTTCTGTCTTTCCATTTTTCAGCATATGAACTAGCCCAGAGTTCTCCATTTCCACTATAGTTTTCATGTGCTTGGAAATAAGCTCTCTTTCAACAACTTTCACAATCGGTTCTTCCGTTGATTTATCCAGACAATGCATCACCCGTTCTATTTCTTCATTAATTCTAGCTTCTACTTTCTTTATATATACGGAAGCACTGTTTTCAGCTAAAAATTTCTGACTTTCCATCTGTGATTAACACAAATTAAGACTTGTTTTAAAAACAAGGGAAAAAGGAAATGTACTGGCTATTTCAGATCAGCATTCATAAGCAAGTTCAAATCAAACCCAGCACGTCCAGCAAATGCAACCATTACACCACCAAGATTTACACACATGCTTAACCATAAAATAGGAGTTCTATTATACTAGTTGTGTTACACACATCAGGAGGTACATGTAATAAGAACGTGATATTTTTCATACTAAAACAATATAAGCCAACCTAGTTTCCAGTTACCAACTAGGGTCTTAGCAACAGGTCCAAAGAAAACAGAAGGATGGGCAGACGGAAAAGGCAAAGATTCCTTTCAAATACCAGTTTATGGCGTATTTCTGGGTTGTGAGGATCAACAGTTCTCACTGTTCTTGTCAGTGGCAATGCTGAGCACGTTATTTCACATCAAACTGTTTTTATCCATACTGGTCAGCATAACCTTTGCATGGGAAGTTTGTTTCGGTGCTGGTTTTGGTTGGGTTTGGGTTACCGTTTGGTTGCTTTTGTTTGTTTGTGGGGTTCTTGCGGGTTTTTGTTTGTTTTTTAAAGGCAGAGCTAAGAAATCAAACTTAGACGGATGCAATTAGTTCTTCTTTATTCTATGTAGCACCAACGAAGAAAAGAATGCAATGACCTTTAAAAGGTCGTGCAACATATGCTTCTGATTTTCAGAGAGGTGTGGAGATCAGAGGGTGACAGACAGTCAAGCCTGTGTAAGACCTGGGAGACTGACAGGTTATCTTATCTAGCTATCTTTTAACATGCTTTGTGATTTCAATCAATTTTCAGCAATAGAGGAGCACGATTGCACTCAACCACCATTCAGCTGGCTTTTTTCATGAAACTATCTCACAAAAAAACCCTCAGGAAATATTTAAAACGTGCTGTGGCTGGTCAACAACTGGATAGCCACACGGATACACTCCATTCCTTGACTTGGTTCATTTCGGTCACTCTGTAAAACGTGTGTTACCTTTCCCACAAAGATAGTCTATTTTTTTCCCTCATTTCATTGAACAGAGGTGGACGTACTTCTCAAATCAGTAGCACTTAAAGTGCCACCAACACTCACAACTCCAAGAAGCCGTAACAACATCCCAAACGCGGTATTACAACAGTGCTTTACCTGAAAAAATTCTGCAGACATCTCCAAAAACGGAGCCTCAAAGTCTTCTTCGTAGACTGACCTTCCTTCAAGACCTAGAATCATTAACATCTGGCAAGCATTTCTTATTGCGCCTCTGCCAAAAAGTAAGTTGTTAACAACTTGAGAAATCTACGTGCTTGGAAGACAGCGTACACAGCAGAATAACAACTCAGAACATAACATCAACTTCAATAACATACAGCAATAGAAAGGCCACCCTAAGTGTTTGGTACATGCCAGGTTTTCAAGAAGATTACAGGAGTGAGGTTGTTTGCTTCTGTTCTAAACTAAGGAGCTGACAAAGTTTATTAAATATTTTAAATACAATTACAGGAAAACAGGTTTTCAAGTTCCACTAACTTGGAAAACTATTAAAGATATATTTCAACATACTGGAAAATAATCAAAAAATCTACTTCAAAGCAAGCTGAAAACTGCACACGTAGGTTGGAACTGAGCAATTCAAAACAACTGCACAGACGAACGATGCTGTGCAGAAGGTGGGGGTTTTGTGGGACTGTTCTTGTTTCGTTGGGTTTGTTTTGGTTTGGGTTGCTTTTTCTTTTTTTCTTCTTTAAAAAAGGACACAAATGGAAGTGCATGGGCAAATAAAATATGGAAATAACAGAAATGCATCCAGGAAAAAATTCCACTTTCTGGCAGTAGGGGACAACACACGGCTGCTGCCAGGGAGTGTTTCTCTCTTTATAAATCGTGTTGGGCAATCCCAATCACAGAACTGCAGCCAAAGCAGCATGGAGTTGACACATCTCCACTCCCAACAGCTGCTCTGAAACTGGAGAAGCACAAGAAAATCTGCAAATTCGAAGTGACTTCAGCTGAAGAATCTCCAGTGTGTGCACAAAACTCCGCACTGACTAAACTGGCTGGAGATCACAAGGAACAGATTTGAAAAAGCTCAGAGATGCAACTGAACTAGCAAGAAACAGAGAGATCAAACCATGAGGAAGGGAAATAGAATTTAAAAAGGAAACTAAAACTATAACAGCGATAACAATAATTAAAAAAATAATAAAAATAACAACAAACGGGTATAAGAAAGTTAAGCAACCTCTCAGCACAGAGGTAACAAGAGGCAGAGAACTTTTATCACCAAACACTGGCACAAGGTGGTAAGGGAAACATTTAACTCAAGTTTTAATTAAAAAAATACGATAAATATTACAAAATATACTGATGAGATTCCCCATTTACCGTTCTGGTTAAAGTTTAATGTACAAAGAAATACGTTACTCCAGATCATAAAGAAATGTCGCTTGTGATCAGAAATGCAGACTTAAGCGCTGATTTATTTGTATGTTCTTGTTTCACTCCAAAAACGGCGGGTGTTTTCCACTACAACAGACAGACTCTTACAAACACCTTACCTGTCCACAACTTCTCCTTTCCTCTCTCTTGCAATCATATCCAGCAGAGTTTGCCGCAGGTGGTCCCTAATGCAGCCGTAGCGTACAACTTGATCGCGAAAAATGATCAAGCCCAAGTTGTAGACGTTCTCCACGTTGTTCTGCTGTACGTACACACGGTCCTACAACAGAGGCACACACAGCAACATTAAGTTCGGTACACCCATGCTATTCAGAATTGCGAGAGAGACTTTCTAGAACACGCAAATAAATCAAATCAAATTTCTCTGTAGGAAAAAAGGAGACAAGATTAATTGCGAGTACCCTCAAAGTTCACAATCGGTCCCATTTTCCACAATCTTATTTGCACAGGAAGTCTACTTTGCTTAAGAATGTAGTAAGCACAGCATTCATGACTAAAGCATGCCACAACAAATCGACAGCCCGGCCACTTTTCAGTTTTGGGGCAGCGGAACCCCCAATTACTGACAAAATTCATGGTACAACCTGAAAGAGGCTTTACTTGTCTGCTCAAACCCCTTCCACCCACCCCTTTTTGTTCTTTAAAAACTGTTAATTTTTCTCCATCTCTCATGCATCCTCCTACCACTTCTTTCACGCAGACAGTTCCCCCTCAATATTGCATGAAACTTCCTAAAATAGCATCATTAGATGAACAGAAGAAAAAGTAAAGCCAAAATGAGAGTAGTTACAATCAAAATGTTTATGGATTGGCACTGCAAAATTGTACTTAAGGATTTCTGTTCAGCCCCCATAATAAAAATAATTCACTTTCATTCAACTCGAGTATCTTGCAACGTTGTGACGCTTCGTTAACGTCACACACATACACACACTCCCCCCAAAAACGAAAAGAAAGGGGAGAGAAGGAAGAATAACTGTTGTGTTTCGACATGGGTTTAAAGTCTATCTCCTTACACAACCTCCGTCTACAGGAATGAGCAAGCTCCTCAGCTACTCTCTAGCCCTCTACCACCGACGCTGACAACTCAAGGCAGGTCCTCAGAGCAGTATCCCAAGTCCATGGCACAAGCACCACTGGACAGAGTTGACTCAAACATTGCGGAGCAGACACCCCGAGTTTCTTACTGCTATCCACAGATACGCCCCAAAGTTTTCCTGCCCTTTTCTAGTCCTCTCTCCCAGCTTAGCAACTCTCTAGAAAAGGAAGAGTATTAATAAAGTGACTACCAGACAGGAAATGTGTGTTCACTTTATAGCCAGGAGTGCTGTATCAGATAAGACCCTTTAAAACAGAATCACAGAATCACAGAATCTCAGGAGTTGGAAGGAACCTGGAAAGCTCCCCCAGTGCAACCCCTGCCAGAGCAGGATCACCAGAGCAGTCACACAGGAACACGGCCAGGGGGGTTTTGAATGTCTGCAGAGAAGGAGACTCCACAACCTCTCTGGGCAGCCTGGGCCAGGGCTCTGGCACCCTCACACCGACAAACTTTGTCCTCATGTTCAGCTTGAAC
>NW_010197777.1:2684-5272 GCF_000695765.1 Mesitornis unicolor | reverse complement strand
CCCCCGCCCCCTACTCCGCAGCCGCGTTAGTCACCGCCTGGGGCGCCGAAGCCGCGGCCACGCCGGCAGCAGCCGGTGGGGGAGCCCCTGCGCCCCCTCAAAAGGATGCGAAGCCCCATTAACCGCTCTGAAACCGGCGGGACGAGAAGGGGCGCCGGGCAAACCAGCCAGGTACCCGCCGTAATCACAAACGCCTTTGGACATTCCTTCTGTGATCATTTTGAGACGCCCCTGGGTTTAGTAACATGAGCAATCATTTCGTGATTAAACCAGTGTTATTCTGGAAAAACTCTTTTTCTTTTATTTTTTTTTTCAACGTAGATTTTCTGTTTTCTAAGTATCCTGCTCCGCTCATACCGACTCGGGCGTGTTGTGTGTGCCAAACTGCAAAGCCTATAGAGCACAGGTCCTTGCAGATGAGGAGAGCTCCAGCCTGTGCCTTCGGTAAATTAAAGAGCTCTGTGTCTTCATGTGTCTGCGTATTGACTATTTTCATAGGGATATAGCTGTGGTTTGCAGCTCAATATTGAAAGGCGTTATTGATACTTCCAGGGATAAATTGAGAAAAAGGGTGGTTTTTTTCTTTTTTCTTTTTTTTTTTTAAAGTATAATGGGAGGTGATATTTTCTCTGTGGTTTGCCCTCTTCTGTTTTTTTCCTTGCTAAGGTTACTGGCATGGGAACAGAACTGCGATACTTTAAGACCTCATCAACACATGCTGTGTATTCGCTACAGTCCGGAGGATCTGACTGTTAAGAAGTATTCAATCCAAATTATAAATATTGATTGATCGTTCCTAGATTGCCCTGTCACAAACAGTCCACCTGGTCAAGTAAAGTGACCTTCCTTCTTCTGAAATTGCAAATTTGAGAAGGAATGACTCCTTTCCATTAATGTTTTATCTGATTAATATATATGGTATATATCTACTGTGTTATTTTATTCCAACATTTCTAGAATGGAGACAATATATACAATGGGAACACATGTATGCCTTACAAAACATATTAATATATATTAAAGTCTTGCATGTTATCAGAAACTTAAATATATGGGCAAATTTGCCAGTACAGTAGACTGAGATGTTCTGGTTTCTCAGATGAATATGTATTTGCTGAAAGGTTCAGAACTACTGTGCGAAGAATGCCTGTTACCAGGCAATATGAGAAAAACACTGTACCCTTTCTTTATTTTTAGTGACATAAACATATTTTCATAACATCAAGATGAGTCTGGAAACACATGCAGTTTTTCCAAGCTTTAAAAACCTGAACTATTGCTGAAAATGTTGAGTGGCTTTTGCAGTTCCATCCTGCAAAGTGCTGTGCATCTCTTGGAGGCACTTAGAATTGCTATTATTTCATTAGCTCTTATTTGCTTATTAAAATCCAGTAACTCATGGATTATAACATGCTCTGTAGCAAAGTGAAACAATGGTCTCTGTTTTAAAGAGCTGATAACCAAAGGTTGGAAGTACTTCCGAAGTCCCCCTGCTTCTGCCACTAAGGTATTCCGAGCCTTCATTCAGCTTGAGCGTGGGAAAGGCCCACACAGTTGTCTCCTGGTGGGCCTGCATTAAGCAGTTGACCTCAGTGCAGCTCTGTCCTTGGGATGCTTTGAGACCAGTTGTGTGTGTTTGAGCTTGTGTGAGTGTGTGTGTTTGTGTGTGTGTGTGAGAGTGTGTGCATGTGCTTGTTTGTATGTGCACTTCTGTGCAAGACTGAGTCCCAGTGAGGAAGAAACTTATCAGTAGAGTGGGTCTCTCCCAGATTCCTAGAAACAGCAGAAGGAAACCCACCAGTTAATCTACACTGCTGATAATGGAAATCAAAACTATCTGCAGCCCAGAGACCTTCCAACCATCCTTCAGCATCCTTAAACACCCCTTTACCTTGCTTAGTGGTATTAGGAGGGTGATGTCAGATGCCTTCATTCTTAAAGTAGGACTCGATAAAAGACAGTGTTGAGGGAAAAATAAGCATTTGGAGAGTGCTTCTATTCACCAGGGCATTGCTATTTATCCCTTGGCTGTGTCTTCTATACTTCTTGGTTCTCAAGTGGGTTTGATCTAGTGGCTTGCACTCATACAGGCACTCAAAAGTGCTGCATCAACTTTTATGTGCCTTGTTTGTGTTTATTTAATTTTTGATGAGATTGTGATCTGAGCAAGTCATTCCCATCATCACTGTTGTCAAAGGGTACCAATAGGCAAGAAAGGTGAGAGGCAAAGCAGGGGCATCTTCGGGCCAAGGAGCTGGGCTGAAGCTGCCCATCGCTCCTTTCATGCACCCAACCCCCCCCTTGAAGACAGCAGTAGGAGCCTCCAAACACACACACCCCTCCCAGCTCAAGGTCACCTGTCACAGACGATGGTCAGCCTGGTTTTGGGACAGGCTGAAACTGGTGGTTCAGAGGTCGGGAACCATTCGTTGTTGGATTTGTTTCCAAAGCTGAAAATGTCTCAAACGGGTTCTCCCAGAAGCTGTGCACAGGTTGTCCCCTCTGCTGAAACACCCATGGAAACTCAAAAACAAGGTGGGAGACAAGGGTTGGCCTCCATGGTGTTCTGACAGTGCTCAGCCACTGGA